>NC_139666.1:13255204-13275204 GCF_951799395.1 Argentina silus | reverse complement strand
CCCATCGACTTCCCTCTCTGGACCCCCGACCAGGGTGACACAAAGCAGAGGAAGGGAGAAGCCAGAAGGACACACGCTCCTCTATCCTTCAGACTCCTCACAAGGAGCACATCAGTCTCAGGCTGTTTGCTCAGGGGCCTAGAATCAACCACAGCCGGAAACCAGGGAGGACACACTGACCTGACTCTACGGTACAGTATAGAGGAAGTACTCTACGGTACAGTAAAAGACTGTTTATCACAATCAACCACCGTCCAGGAAGCTAAATAAGCACACTCCCGGGACCTGTTCCTGTGCAGAATGGCTCAGGTCATAGATCAGGTTGACCCCGCCCTGTCCTGTACGCGTCCAGTCTGGCCACATCCTGCACTCTTACTGTACGTACAGTATACATCTTCACACTTAGAACACTTGGGGGAGATCTTACAGTTTAAGTTTTATTTATTTATCCTTTATTTATACAGGGGAAAGCACCTTGAGGCCAGGGCCTCTTTCTCAAGTGTGCCCTGATTACAGAAAATATATATCATCTAAACACATCCCTATTTCCATTCCATTCCATTGACAACACATTTACATACTGTTTTTACAGACAACAATCATTCATCACATCAACAATCCTCCACCAAGAAATCCGCAATGAAGTTTCTGAAATGGCCTAGTGAAACTAAGGCATCAAGTCTCCTGTATCCTGCAATCCTGCAGTGTATCCTGCAATTTCACACCTCAGGCAATGCATTGGTTTTGCTGGCATTATACTGTATATAGTACTACATGTACATTGATAGGATGTATTCACGTTCCTCTCTTTACAGGTTAAGAATTAACCTGAATGAACCTAAAATGTCATTTTAGTCCCTAAAATGACCAAATTAATTATTATTAGCATAATTAAATTATTAAAAAGATGTTTGATGATGAACAATATTAGTAATATTAGTTAGTTATCTATTATTAGATTATCAGCTAATCTAAATAGCTTTCCATCCATTCATACAAGGTACCTCTATCGTGGGAGGTCTCTTTTCAGTGAAACTCCCGCACTGTTGTTTCAGGCTCCACATTTGAAATAGGTCATGCATTGATATGCCAGCTGACTTGAATTAATAGCCCATAAACATTGTGCATTAGAAGAGTGTAAAACCAGTTCAAACACATGTGACACACATGCTGCTGGTTAGCCCTTAATTAGCCACCTGTAGCATGTAAATATAAACCTCAAGTCATAAAGAAAAGTGATGATGCAGCTACTGCTGCCTCCATGTTTGAAATAAGCACTGAGACCTCAGGAGGACACTATGAGGTGAAGCAATATGTATGCATGTAAAATAGACATTGACCTAGAAAATGTGCCAACATGTACAGTATATCTTTGAAATATGTTCTTTGAACCTCTTGATTGCACTGTTTTGAAGCTCACTGCTTTGAAAGAACCATAATCAGAGCAATATTTCAATCCAATGAACTGCTCGCTGGCAAGTTGGCATGGGAGCAAAGGATTGATTAGGCTTACACATTTATCAATACCAGAGACCTTTTCATTTCTTCACGCTTTGTTGTTGAAAGGAAGTTCTTTCACTTTGTCTTGACAAATGACCTAGAAGCAAGAACGCATTTAAAGAGGCATCCTTGATAATCAGCTAATTAAGACAATGTACGCTGTAACTATAGAAACCATGCATCAAAGAACAGGGGACCCTAGAGCTTTTTGAATGAGTTAGACTATACCCTTATGTTAACCCCAGTTCATAATGGGGGCCTGTTCTGACTGCTGAGAAGCAACAGGCTAGAATGGGCCAGGTCCCACTCAGATTCCTCACTCAGTTCTACCTGCCCTACCAGCAAGATAATGACACCTTTTTACATATCACTTGTACATCAATCTGCCTCTCAAAACTGCAATGTGGAACTAACAACGTCCTAAGGATAGGCATAAGTGATCAGAATGGAATCAGGCCATAGTCCTCTTAGGGATATCTTAGCAGTGTGAAGGGCTGTAAACAATGACCTCAGAGACTATGATGGAGGTTTGGCCAGAAGAGAGCAGTGTGGCTGGACAGAGGGTTGGAAAACTGACTCTTAGAAAAGTAATGGTAAACATATTACAACCACATTCCTGAGCTGGTCCCTCCAGGGGAAAACAAACTAATGAAACAAAGACTTTTATGAGGACAACCAGGCCCCTGCTGTTGACTAAGATGGGGTTTCAGTGTTGTTCATGATGTAGTAAAGCTGTTTACAGTAACGGTAAAGAATGTGCCTGAGTGTGAGTTACAGTAAAATGTCTGACCCTTATTAAAAGTAAAATGACTGTATGCTTTCAGTCTCTTTTTAGTGACATTAATGGACAATCCAGTCTATGGTTCAGTTCTTACCAGTACATCAACCTCCAATGGCACCTCATGCCAAGTAATATTGACCCTCTTCACCTGATATGCATAGTGTAGAGGATCATGGATATGTCAGGTAGATGTTGTGTCCATGACTGCCCTAACTGAATTCTTTACAAATGGTTGTGATGTAACTGTGGTAATTCTTAAGATGCCATTTGACTGATGGTTTAGACTGAGTGATAGTATGGAGGCCCATAAGGGTGTGTGGACATACAGACTTGTAAAACAAACACAGTAGAAGTGTATCAGTCTCAGTCCTACAGAAGGCCTGTGTAAGTGTATCTATGGTAAGGCTGTCATATCCTAAAGCTTTACAGCCCTCCCTTAGGGACTCTTAATCAAGGCTCCCACTCACTGTGACAACCACTTAGTCTAACTCAAGTTAACGTAAGAATAACATATTGCCTTCCTGTGTCTGGGTACATACCACGCCACCACGGGCCACCAATATATCTGAGGTGGTAATGCGACGCACAGCCCAAACTCATAAATGTCAGATTGGTGTTTACCCTCGCCTCCTAGGATGTGACTTGGCCTGAAGTAGGGCCAGAACCACAGAAAATGCCACTGGAATTTTTCAGATTCTTATAAATCACAATAACTGGAGGTTGGACTGCCAGTGAACTCTATCCATCATGTTGAACAACTCCAAAACCAAGCCTCTGACCACAGGGAATAGAGTCAACCATTTTAGACTGTGTGTGTGTGTGTGTGTGTGTGCGTGTGTGTGTGTGTGTGTGCGTGTGTGCGTGCGTGTGTGTGTGTGTGTGTGACAGTAACAGTACACTACTGTACATTTAGACAAGTCACTTCAGTACACTACTAGTGGACAAGTACAAGTAGGTAAAGATGTTCCACTCGGGGCCATTGCAAGTGGCTTATTTAATTCAGTATGACCTGTAGGCCTACGTCATCTAGTGGTCACTCAATGAACAGCATTCATGTCTTTCTCGGTTCTGTGGTGAAACTTTTATTTTGAAACTAGTGTTGAATGCGGAAGTGTGGGTGTCTCCAGGACTTTTAGAACTGCTGTCTTCTCGCAACCAGGTGAGAGAGCATAGAGTACCAGCATGGCTTACAACGCGAAGATCGGTCCGTCCATCCTGAGCAGTGACCTCGCCTGCCTGGGCAGCGAATGCGTGCGAATGATGGAATGCGGGGCGGACTACCTGCACCTCGACGTTATGGATGGGTGAGCGAAGCCAGATATGGCTAACATGTTGCATGCTAGCTTGCTACGTTAGCTTACTAGAATGTGCATTGAGTTTCACTAGCCGTGTTTAGCTAGCATAGCCTGTAGCTTGACTTGCTAATCTTTTGCATGATTTCAGGCAGGCAGGCTAAAGATGTAATGGATCACGCACGGGGCTTATCTAGGCTATGTCAACACAGCATATTGAAAGCCACGCTGGTTGCACAAGATTTTGCAACCCTCCAATGTTTACAACAGCTTCCTCTGTTTACTTCTGTTTTATCATGCATGTTAAACTCAACTCAACTCCTTTGCACAAGTAGCAAATGGCTAAATCAGTATCATGTGGCATGGTGGGATAACACTGCTTGAAAGAATTCCCCTGATTGAATTCCTCTGATTCCCCTGAAGACATTTTGTCCCCAACATCACGTTTGGCCATCCCATGGTGGAGTGCCTGAGGAACTCAGTGGGTCCAGACCCTTTCTTTGGTGAGTGAACACAGCCAAGTCACCCCTGCTACACCCCTACAACATATGCCTATTGATTATATACTCTCACCTCCTGAGCTCCAACACAACACTTACCATGTTAGTTGTGTGTATGCACGTATGTGTATGATAATCATACAGACATGCACATGATGGTATCCAGACCGGAGCAGTGGGTCAAACCCATGGCCGCAGCAGGAGCCAATCAGTACACATTCCATCTAGAGGCCACGACCAACCCAGGAAACCTCATCAAGGAGATCAGAGAGAGTGGCATGAAGGTGAGATGGAGGAGGGAGGGGTGGATAGTCAAAGAGAGGCAGCAGAGCGGACTAAACATAATGGAAGTGAGAGAAACTTCACTTGGTCTGTACAGTAGATGTTACATAGTCATTAGTATCTGGCAGTTTGGGGGCCCGAACAAACAGTTGAGCTACATACAGATTCACATACATATCACTGTGTGATTTCATGTGCATTCGTGTGTTCATGTTTCTGTGTGTTCGTGTGTGTGTGTTGTAGGTAGGTGTTGCCATAAAGCCTGGAACCACAGTAGAGGAACTAGCCCCGTGGGCTGGCCAGGTCGATATGGCTCTGGTTATGACTGTGGAACCTGGCTTTGGGGGACAGAAATTCATGCAGGACATGATGCCTAAGGTAGTGTGTGTGTTTGTGTGTGCATAGTTTGTGTCTTGTCTTCAGGTCTTCTTTGTCTCTAATCTGTGCCTGAATAGAGAAAGAATGTAGCTGCATGAACAAGTTACTTTGCCCTCTGTACACAGCTTTACTCTCAAGGTCATGCACTTTCACTGGAATGCAGACGTTTGTCATTGTCATCTAGGTATGAATGAGACACATGTTGCCAGTGAGTGATGCATGTACATTGTAGTGCATAAATCAGTGTTATGGAGTGTTTCTTGACTGTGTGTGTGTGTGTGTGTGTTCCCAGGTGAGCTGGCTGCGGAGTCAATTCCCCTCATTGGACATTGAGGTGGATGGAGGGGTGGGTCCTGACACCATCCACAAATGTGCAGAGGTGAGGAGACCACACACACACACACACAGACCATCCCAATCATGTGACCACTAAGTTTAATTGCTTGTTTGTGTGTGTGTTCCATAGGCGGGTGCTAACATGATCGTATCGGGCAGTGCAGTAGTGAGCAATGAGGACCCTCGCTCTGTCATCGCTCTGCTGCGCACTGTCGTTGCAGAAGCCATCCAGAAACGCTCGCTTGACCGCTGACACAACTACTAACCTGGAGATCCCCATGGAAACGCCCCACACTGGCTCGTCATGGGAACACTCCACACCAACCAGAGGGACAGACAACGGACATTTCTCTGTGGGGTCAGGTGGGGAGGGGATGGGTGTAGATACAGGACGGGGTGCTCCATTGAGGGATCTGCGCTGTCTCAGAGAAGCTTCTACCCATGCCTTACATACCCCAGACCATCAGATCCAACCCCCACGCCACCATCACCACTTTAATGGAATGGTATTCCTCAGAGCCTAGGCCTGTGAATAATCAACATGTACAGACAGTGGAACAGTGGCGACTTTGATTTCATACAATAACGGTAAACATTCCTGAATATTTTTTTTGAATACTGTCATGTTGAGTGAATGATCAAGGGATATGAAATAAAATGTGTAAAGAAACTGTTTCTTGTCTCTCTTATCCCTTTGCTAGTGCTATAATGAGGGAGGGTGGTGGGGTAAAGAGTGACGTTTTTTCTTTTTGTCAATTTTTCACTACCCTGTAGATAGTCTGTTGAATACTCTTCCTGACTGTCACATGATCTGGAATTATTTCCCTCTTCCCCTCCTTTACTCCTTTCAAATGCCTTTCTCGTGTCAGACACTAGATGGCGAGCTTGGCCAAACAATTAATTTGTTGGCAGAGTCTTTGATGCTGGGACTTTTATTCTTTTTCACTCACAATATCCTGTGTATTGTTTTCAGAGGATTGCTGTTTTTTTTTTTTTTTTCACCAAGTAGTATTTACAGAAATACAGGACCGTATGACTTTGCAAGACAACTGAGTCAGAATTGTTGTCAATCACCTCAGGTCTCTAACCCGGAATGAGACAAGATTAGCAAGTGATCTCAGTGTATAACATAATAAAATCGAAATATAAATGAATTTATGCTTATATAACGTGTGAGAACATTGAACATGTTCTCTTGCTACAAGAACAATTTTTGCTATTACATAAGCCAGTTACATGTGTTGCAGAACCCTCTACCTGAGGCAAAAAGAGATGGGTCATCTCTACATCTCGATCTCTCATATCTCTACGCCTGCTGGAACAAACCCATTGTCAATGAGAATCACTCATGACAGCCTACTTTAGCCGCAAGCAGCTTGTCCTCAATAATGCAACACATGTCTGGGAGGCAATTCACATTCCCCTAAAATATTGATGTAAAAAATCTGTATTTCCGTTTTCATGTCACATCATGTGAGACTGATTCCCAATCTGTCACAAGGGCTTTTTACGAACTCTTAATAGGCTTGCAGCTTTGAAGATCGGAGGGTGTTGTGTATGTTTGTGGGATGTAGAGACTGATAGGGATGCGTGCTGAGGTCTCCTGTGTGTGATTCCTCTGCTAATTGAACTTGGCAGGGTTTTCCTACAACTGTATCATTGTAACATCTCAATGACTGGAGCAACATCAGATGACATGATATCGGTGAGGGAATTGTTTGCACGTCATTCTCATATGTAAACAGTCGACTATAGACTATAATGTACTGTACATTTCCATTTGGCTTACACTTTATTTCAAGGAGATGACGACAGACCAATGCACACCATAGCTTCTACTGTGCGGTGCGAGGGAAAGACACTGTGAGAGATTGAGAGAAGAACTGATGGTGATAGAAACTCAAAACACTCTCAAACACACACACACACACACACACACACACACACACACACACTCACTCAAAACACTTACACACTGGTCCACTCACATCATCAACACGCCGATTTAGACATACAGCACGGCAACTTGTAATCTATCCTACATAAAGGAATGTTGAAGTTTTAACACTGGTGCCATGGCAACCATATGCAGAGATGCTGACGTTTGCTGTGAAAGCAGTGATAGATGGAGAGAGAGAGAGAGAGAGAGAGACAGACGGACAGAGAGATTATGTAGCATTTGTTGAAGCTACATTATCACGTGTCCTCTCCTCTTCACACCCGCTGTCACATGTCTGTATGTTGCAACATGGGCACCCAAAGGAGAGAACTTTGATTGCAGATACACACTCTCTCTCTCTCTCTCTCTCTCTCACACACACACACACACACAGACACACAGACACACAGACGCAGGTAATTATAACTCCAGCAGCATACACAGAGGCACCAAACATGAGTCTGACAGCCGTCATGTGGAGTTTTTGATCCTGTCTTCAGAGGTCTGCAGTAGTCTGTCTGAGCCTCCCTCTCTCTCTCTCTCTCTCTCTCTCTCTCTCTCTCTCTCTCTCTCTCTCTCTCTCTCTCTCTCTCTCTCTCTCTCTCTCTCTCTGGTGGGTAGGCTGTAACAGAGCAGCAAACAGAGGACACAACCACACACAGTAGAACAGAGTAAAGCAAAGCGGAGGGCCCTTATGGAACAGTGAATAGAAGACACAACCACACACAGCAGAAGAGAGTAGAGCAGAGCAAAGGGCCCCTATGGAGCAATGCACAGAGGACACAACCACACAGTAGAATAGATTAGAACAGAGCAATAGGTTCCTATGGAGCAATGAACAGAGGACATAACCACACAGTGGAGAACAGTGAGTGTGAAGTGAAGTCCCTATGGAGCAGTGAACAGTCAGAGACTGCATGTCCCCTGTGCGAGCATCATTCACTGC
The DNA here is from genome assembly GCF_951799395.1 of Argentina silus. Classification (NCBI taxonomy): domain Eukaryota; kingdom Metazoa; phylum Chordata; class Actinopteri; order Argentiniformes; family Argentinidae; genus Argentina; species Argentina silus. The sequence continues at coordinate 13,267,250 of NC_139666.1, read as the reverse complement.
AAGAGGCTTCAGTGCAAGCTTTAGCAGAAAACAAGCTCTGATGTGCTTTGAATACGTGGATGAATATGGATCTCTGCTGTGAATAATTCCATAGTGAATTAGATTTAATCATGAGAAAAAATGTTGATGACTTGCTCATGCTGCTCCTGTGCTGTACACATTTAATAGGTGATGTAAGCTTATCCTAGAATACAATGGGATGCATCTGTGTTTCAGACAACATGGTTTGCTCCCATGGTTTCTCTCATTTGAAATGCTTCTCTCTCATATCCTGCTGCCCTGCACGTTTCAGTCCTCTCTCTTTTACTCTCTTCTCCGTAATCCCTGCTGTCTTTTTTTCTCCATTTCCTTCCTCAACCCCTCTCTCTCTATCTCTCTTTCTCTGGGTTGGTTATGGGGAAGTGCAGTGATGTCCCTGCTATCCCCTCCTCTGTATCCTCAGCACTAAAAGTACATTACCTCACTTGCACTTGCACGCTCACGCTTATAATTACCCACGATCCCACAGGAGACAGGAAAAGCACAGCTGATTAGTTTGCTGTTGTTATGGTAAATTTTTATAGAAAATAAAGATTCCTAATTCCACAAAGGAAAGGTAGGGAGAATTAAGACCAGGATGGCCAGTGATTGATTTGAGAGGGGAGAGTAGTGGAGATGTTTTTAAGGTTACAGGAGGGAGCAAAGGTTAGAGAAAACAGATGACCAGGGCAGGGGAAAGCAGGATATGGTCAACAGAAAAGAGAAGCAGATATAAATTTAACCAGTTGTGAACAATCCAAATGGACAGGACAAACAAGCTGAGAGCAGAAGATGCAAACAAGATACAAGCACTGGTAGGTGAAGATAAGGCCAACCGTGCCAGGCCCTAGAATAACAGTGATAAATCTAATGAGCTCATCACCAATATGAAGTAACATGAGAACTGTCTTTACAAATAGGAGGGGAAACCAGGCCGTGACGAGATGTAGGAATTGAATGTTATTGGTGGATGCAGCTGGGAAGTATGAAAGATTTGCATAGGAGGGAGGTAACCTATTTGAAACTATGGTCGCCTTTGCAAATGTGAACGACTTTTATTACTTGTGAATAAAAGTCTCTGGAGAAACCATCAGCTCTAGTCTCTGGCATTTTATTTCAAAGTATTTTTTGACTTGAAATTCCACCACAGTCACAGCCTTTACATTTGCACAGAGGTTGAGTTTGCACAGTCTAATCAACAATAAAAAAACAAAAAGATTAATTGCTTAGAATAACATTACCAGACATCTCTTTGCTTTGCCCCTGGGGCAAAGTGTGCAAGGCATCATGGGAGGCTGTGGCAGTGATTGTGATTTGCTGAAGGAGGCAGACTGACACCTGTTTGTCCTTGATTGCATCACAGTTCCACAACACCGAGTTGTTCTGAAAAGGGCCTACCGGCATATTCTGTGAGAGTATAATTTTCCATGTGTGCCAGTTTGGATTTATATGAGTTCAGTTGCCATAACTCAAAGAGTGAAGCTAGGTGTAGAGAGTATAGAACTGACAGCAGGTTTAGAAAGGACTAGATTAGAGCTTCAGGTAATCAGGTAACCATGTTAAACAGCAACTTGGAATAAGATGAAGTTAGTTTTAAAATGTAGGTTAGGACATAGGAAAGGTAAGCAATCCTAGATCTGTCAAGCCATGGACCTGGGTGACATGTTTGATAGTTTGCAACGAATGTGTAACTTCCTCAGTTTATTACCAGGTTTAAGACTAAACCCCGCAAAAATATACGTCAGGGTCTAATTCAGGTGTAATTGGATGCACCTGTACAGCAATTCTGAACAGTTTAATCTCACTTAACGTAGCACTTTCGGGTAATGGGGGATGGATATGTTTCACTAATGTGTACAACACCTTAGACCTTGTAATTCAACGTTTACGAGTATGCCGATAAAGTCCTGCATGCTTCGTTTGTTTAGACCAGGAAATGCACACATGCTTTATTTCTAGACTACATCAATATTCTATTAAATATTTCCACATCTGTGCCAATATTGGGCAACATGCGTTGGTATTTATGCTATGTGATATTTTCATTTGGAGTGACTATTATTCAATGTGTAGCTGAATACATAATTCCATTGTTTTGCAAACAATGTAGGTTCATTAGGAATTCTGACATTTTAACTCTTGAAATGTACTCATAGACATCCCCGCTGTTAGAAATGCGGTGATTATAAATATTCTATTAGGTTTCTGATAAGCATACAATACACTACATCTGGGAAAACACACAGCAGCTGCTGTGACACGCGATGTATTTCCCAAACCTACTCATATTCCTTCAATACATCTTTGCTTGTTTAACAGGTTTAGAAACTTGTATTAAGCTGACTCATAATAGGCTTACAGAAGCCCAACACACCGTCAAATCCACAGCTTTCCCTTTTGAACAAATTGATCAATAACCATTCCTCTCCTTGGTTGAACAACCTGCCCTATGCCAAGTTAAGACATCCGAAATTCCAAGTGGTTTATTTTGTACAGTACCTTTATTAGACTAGGCCTATATACAACAGTTCATTCAAATTAAATGTCCAGTAGTGGCTATTTAAACAACTCTGAAGCATGGATTCAAGTTTCACCTGGCACATAGAATACTTTCAAGGTAAGGAACCATCTGACTATAACTTGAAAAAATCCTGAACCAACCCTTTCCTGAACCAACCCCCAAACATATGCTCTCCGTGTTTACTTCCTCATGCGATGTTACATACTATAACAACCACTTTGTTTTCCCTTGGGTTTCAACCTATTCAACAGGGTTTTCATTCATGTCAGTGTTGAATAAATGCACATGTTGTCAGGTGGGAGCTACGTTAGTAGCATCCTTACCGTCCGCCAACCCCTTCACCCCGTCGCAGGCAAGAGCCAACGGAAGTACACCTTGGATTTTAGTGTCTATAATGGATGAGCTAGGAATGTTACTGCTATCTCTCTCACTTTCTTTCTGTGTGTGTGCGCATGTTTCCTCATTCATAATGAATGAGAGAGAAGTGTGGCTGTTTTTGCCGCTGAGCTGTGAGAGCTCGCATCAGGAGTGTGTGGGTGTTTGGTCCGTCATATTATAAGCGTCGTCACCAACTCCTCTCCACAGTAAATAGTGTGTGTTGGATAGACTGTATTTGTTCATCGGTAGGAAAACTGAGACATGCGTCTAATGATCCAGTCCAAACCAATTGGTCTTTAATACTAGTATCGATCTGCATTCTCCAGGCAGAGGGAGTTTACACTGACAGCAGCAACACTCTGGAGACCCCTGATACAGCAGATAAATCAATAGTTAACTCAGTCCCAGGCTCAGCCTCAGCACACACAACACTTACACTTCAGGCAGAACAGTTACATTGTGTCAAATAATAATCTCTCCCCTCTTTCTCTCTCTCTCTCTCTCTCTCATGCACACACACCAGGGAAGGCTAGTGGAGGTAGAAATCGGACGATGGGCTCATTGTAATGCATGGAATGATATAAGGAATCCTCATTCCATCCCATGCATTACAATGAGTCCATCCTCCAATTTCTACCTCCACTAGCCTCACCTGACACACCATTTTTAACAGTCTGTTCGGGTCAGTCAGAATAGTTACAGTGTGTGAAAGGATTGCTTCTTTCTCTCCTGCTGGTAGAGTCATTACAACCTAATTTTCATTCTCAAGCACAGGGGTTGTTTAACATAAAGCTTGGGGCATAATCAATGATCATATCGTAGTTTAATAACGTCAAGGTTGACGACAGGAGATTAATTCCTCTAAGTGAATGAAAAGCTTTGGCCTAGTTTGAATACCAGCCACCTATTTGCAGTGTAACCTAGGGGGAGATAGCCTGCCTCTGCATTATTTTCCTCAGCCCCTCTCTCACTGATGATAAATCATCTACACGCCTGCCTGCTGCTCTTGTGCTCTGGATCGTTAAGTGCTGTCTGCCCACGTTTGCCCTCTGGTGTCTGTGTCCTCTGCGAGGGGTACAGATTTGTGAATCTTATTTACAATTATGCAAAATAGCTAATCTCATATTTTTCAAGTATGTGTGAGTGTGTGAGTGAGTGTGTGAGTGAGTGAGTGAGAGAGAGAGTGAGAGAGAGAGAGGACGGATGTTGATGTAAGAGAGAAGAGAGATACACCCGCCCCCTCCATCCTCCTCCTCCTCAGATCGCTATTTCTTGGTCTGAGTTGAGACAGGGTGTATTGACAACAGCATCAACAATGTCATCAATTGCAACAGTATCAGTGGCAGAAGCATCAACAATGTCATCATTGGCGAACGATGGTATCAGTGACTGAGGTATCAACAAGCCCATCAGTGATTGTCGGTGTGTCAGTTGTGACAGATATTAGATTGTTTTCCTCTCCGAGGCAACCCTGCAGGGGAATCTGTGCACCACTGAGTCCAGGAAATGATCCACTAACCCTGCATTCATCACTGTGTCACACAGAAATATGATTTCTACTGCAGTAAATGCTATTTTCCCTCTGTGTCACTGTGAATTATGGCGAGGGTGATAGGATTTGGTCTGGGCCTGGACTGGTCACAGTATGAGTGTGTGTATGGAATTGTTAACTGTTTTTGTATTGGTAAGTGTTTTTGAATGTGTGTATGTATGTTTGCACTGCACCGTTTATGAATGGTGTGGTCTGGGTCATAGTGGTCATATTGAGTGTGTGTGTGTGAATGTGTGTTTTTGTTAGGGAGAGAGTATGTATGTACAGTATGTATGTGTGAGTCAGGATGAGTTATGAAGGGTCTGATGTGATTTGCTGAGGCTGTTGGAAAGAGGCTGGTTAGCCGGGAGAAGGCCTGCGAGCGCCATTTATCCCTCTGACAGGCTGCCCCACTCCCATAGATAGACACACACACACAGCTAGCCTGTATGCATAAAGTGGACATGCACGCATGCACACACACACACACACACACACACACACACACACACCCACGTTATTCTGACCCTGGTCCCGCTGGGACCATATATACTGAAAAATGAATGCACTCACTGCAATGCAAGTCGCTTTGGATAAAAGCATCAGCTAAAGGGCATATATACCCTGCTGACCATGTGGGAAAATAAAAACAACATTACAACTAAAGAGCTCAAAAGGGCTACAAGGTCGCCATCCCATGCTGACTAGAGTGTCCCAGCAGCATGGATATGAATCCACAACGAAGAGCTAGATAAACAAACACAGAGGAGAGGAGAAAGAACAGATAACCCACAGAGCCCAAGGTAATATACACTTACCAAACACTTTATTAGGAACACCTGTACACCTTCTCATGGTTGAGGTGGCGTAATGGTGTGGGGAATGTTTTCTTGGCACACTTTGGGCCCGTTAATACCAATCAATCATCGCTTGAATGCCACAGCCTATTTGAGTATTGTTGCTGACCATGTGCATCCCTTCATGGCCACAATTTACCCATCTTCTAATGGCTACTTCCAGCATGATAATGCACCATGTCACAAGGCAAAAGTTGTCTCAAACTGGTTTCATGAACATGACAATGAGTTCAGTGTTCTTCAGTAGCCTTCCCAGTCACCAGATCTGAATCCAATAGAACACCTTTGGGATGTGGTAGAAAGGGAGATTCACAGCTTGAAAGTGCACCTGAAAAATCTGTGGGAATTGCGTGATGCAATCATGTCATCATAACCCCAATCTCAAAGGAATGTTTCCAACAGCTTGTGGAATCAATGCTACGAAGAATAGAGGCTGTTTTGAGAGCAAAGGGAGGCCCTACCCAGTATTAGTATAGTGGGTGTGTGTATACCCCTTTGATGTTTCTGCCGCCATCATGTTTCCTTAAAAAGGCAAGAGTTGGGAGGAATGTTGAAACACTGATGTTTGCACTGAACATGTTTTTATTGCAATAAACCGACAGAATAGCAAAGTGCCTTTTTATTGGTCGCAATGGTTACTATTCAATAGAATATATATCAAAATAAGAATAAAACAAAAACATGTCATACAACAAAACACAAAAAGCATTTAAAAAAGCTATGGCCTTCCTTTTTCATTTCAGTGCACTATTTCTCAGATAAAAAAAAAAATGAACATAAAAATACATCACTGGAAAAAAGCAGCACTGGCTGAACTGAACACATCACCACAACGTTTTTTAACAGCTAAATCTGGAGCCAGCACACAGCCACTGCATGCAGCCCTCATTACGCAGCTACAACACTGTCGGAGAACGTTTGGAGAACGTTTTAGGAGGCGGCTAGGGATGTCATTACTACAAAAACACCATTCAGAGTTCAGAGTACGACTGTACAGCTCCAACGACGGCGGCACTGTGACATCACACATCAACGCCACGGCCTCCACTTCCTGAATAGAGTCCAGGGGCTTCCTGGAATTGGCCAGGTTGAATTTGCGACACAAAGCCTATGAAAAGCTGGAGAGAGTTAAAGGGGGGTGGGGGGTCAGATGTTGGACTCGATCTTAGGGTCTTGGGTCAGTATCAGGGTCAAGTAGTAACTGTTGGCTGTTTCAAATGGTTAAAAGAAAAACGTAATGCATGGAAACTGTAATGCATAGACATCGCATACAGCAAGCAGTGTGGGAATAACGTAGTGTATATTTAACTAGCCGACATTGCCAGCTAGAAAACATTGCTCTGTGACATGTGTTATGAGTGCCCCAGCTATGTCAGGATTTGATGATTGTGTTTCAAAATGTTTTTAAAAAGCATAGTCTAATGAGACACATGTCCTCCCACATACACCTATAGTTGAGGATCCACCTGAAACCTGACACAGGAAGTGGAAGGCGTGGCATTGCTCTGTCACACAAACACAACGCTCAAGAGTTCAAAGGTTACAAAACATCAAAATGCCTCCTGCAATATTGTCATGCAATATACATTTTGACACGATTGAGAAGAGAATGACGAGAGCTTTTCTGTCTGGCAGTGAAAGAGTGGGACACAGGAATGTCACACCTCTCTCGGCTGTTCTATATTCCAGGGAATGTGACACAGATTCCCAACCCTTCTGCCATGTGTTATGGAGAACCAGGAAGGAGCACGCCTGAGCATGCCCAGGGTTCACCAGAGGGCAGCTTTAGTACCGTTCATTTTGGCTGTCTATGCATTCTATGGAGCTCACACATCCTAACTAGGTATTACAGTACATGTCAATAAATAAACAAGACAAGCAAAAGCTGTGATCCATTTTGTGGATCAATTTTGTGGATCAATTTTGTGACTGGCTGTAATCTACTGTACATATAGTGAAGCTGCTAGGTAAGGAGCAGTTAGTTCCATTATAGGTAAAGAGCAGTTAGTTATACAGTGTTTCAACACTGGCCCAAAGATAACAATCTTGTATGAAATGCCACAGACCTCGCAGAACAAATCTAGCATTTCTATATCTACCACATTGTTACCCGTTACTATGGACACAGCAGAGGGTAATGATGTATCTGTGTGGTGTGGTTGCCTGGCAACACAAGCTGCACGGTTCTTGGAGAATTTCAAAGCAAAAAAGAAATGTTAAAAACTATGCAAAATAGTATCAAATAAATAAATAGAAAAATCTAACAAAAAGAGATAAAAATTGCCTGCTTGAAATTCTTTCCCATGTTCTGTAGATAATGTTAATTTGCTGTTCTGTAGATGGTTGTTCTCTACCGCATTGTCCAAACAACTGGCAGTGTCTATGTGTTAAGTATTACTACTGTATGTACTATGACTCTACAAACACCTCTAGTGGTGATCTTTCCTGTGGCTCTTGCAACTCGCCAATATATTTTTTTGTTGTTTTGTTTTAAGACAGCATTGGGTGAACCTATGAAATGTGCAAGAATTTCATTTTCAGTCAAAAATTCCTACTGTGTCAATACATTTATGCAGAACTACTCAACAGATTTAACATACACGTAAAAATCGCCCTTTCTGCCTACAAGGCCCATAATCCCTCAGCAGGGGGTAGGCAGCCATATTTACAGAATGCCTCTGAGCCAATCGGCTTAGCACCCCCTCTTTAAACTTCAAACATTAGTTGTAGAGGACAGAGTGGAATAAGAAGGTCTTGGCACTGAAATATCCCTCATGTCAAAGTTTACCCACAGTAGGATAAAGCAGTTCATTTATTCTCCTCTCCTCCCCTCCATCCTTCTTTCCCTCTCCCTCTCTCCCTCTCTCCCTCTCCCTTTCTTTATTTGGAGAGGAGAAGAGTGTGCAGTCACACTGAGGCTTGGTGTCTGGCAATGTTTAAGTTGCTCGCCAGGTCTGTCTCTGTCTGCCAAGGCAAACCCATTGAGAAGACAGGTGGGTGAACACACACACACACACACACACGCACACTCACACGTAGTAGTCTGCTCCAAGCCACAGTATGAGTCTTTGTCTGTGTCCTTGTGTCTGTGCAGGCCTTCAGCCTATAGTCCACAGCTCCGGAGCTAGTGGGAGAAAGCCAGCCAGTGACTTAGAGATCAGTGCAGATGTTCCTTATCAACCTCACCAGCTCCATAGTCTAGTACTGTATGTCCTTTCATGGTCCTTGACTTGTCAGTTTGTTCCCAGATTGGTCCACTTTAGCAGAGTGATCTGCACAACGTTTTGAAAAATAGACAACCGTTTGAAGAAATGAAATAAAACAAACTGCAGCGATGAAATAGTTTCAGCAGTAAAAGAGACAGAGAAAGAGAAACAAAGCAAAAAAGAGAGAGTGAGAGACATACGCATCCATATGTCTACACAGAAACACACAGACGCACTATGTTTGCATATGCATGCACAAAGACACACACACACACACACGCACACACACACGTGCACGCGCATGCACACATGCACGCACACACACACACACACACACACACACACACACACACACACACACACACACGGCTGGTGCTTAGGATCTCGCAGACAGGTAGCCGACACAACAAGGATGACCAGGGGCGGGGTTACATGGACGGATTAATTGATTGATTGACAGCTTTGACACAGCGGTGAAAGGCCAGGTGAGGTCTGGAGGTAGAATTCCAGAGCCCCTCCCTGGTGTGGTCTTGGTTGGGTCCGCAATGATGGCGGGGTGGAGGGGGATGTCCCTCTCTTACTCCACAGAGCCCGGGTGCAGGCTGAGGGCAGGGGGGTCCAGGCAGGTGGGGGAGTAGCTGAGGTGTGGTTCCTTGATCCACAGCAAGGGGGCGCCGTTCTTGCCCTCTTGGCTCTTGCTGTGGCTGCGGCCCTTGTAGCGCACCAGCAGCACGGCGATGAGGAGGATGCCGAAGATGGGGAATGGATAGAAGAAGACAAAGTAAAAGAGAGAGTCGTTGGAGCACACCACCGACTGCAGCGTGGAGACTGTGGGAGGGAGACAGAAAGAAGATAATTAGAGTTGACATCAATAGAAAGCATTGCATTATGTCTAGTTTGACGTTTCCTTGGCGCGCTCCTTATAGAACCCTATACTTACTGCTGTTGTCTGAGTACTAACTCAAAGACTCCATCTACCATTGACTGTCACTCAGACAATGATCTCCTACAGCCTGTTGTCTGTAGCCTGCTAGTGAGGAGGAGTGTGTTGAGCAGGTTGTATTGCACAAAGCTCAAAACAAAACAGTGTGATTGGTGGATTTACCCTGCTGCCGCACGTTGACCATGGTGACCCCCGAGTTGTTGGTTGCCAGGCGATACCAGGCATTGCGTGGGTTCAGTAGCCACTCCTCCACGTGGCAGTAGTAGCGCCCGGCATCCCCAAGCCGTGCCCCCTGAATGGTCAGGCTGTAGAGGTCAGAGGTCGTTCTCTCAAACTGCAGACGTGAGGTTGGCCCCGCCAGTTTGCAGTTTGCGTTTCCAAACACGGCGTCGTGTCCGATGGAGAACACACACTCCCGCTCTTCCTCATCCTCCTCTTCCTCCTCTTCTTCTTCTTCATCGTCCTGGTCCCCGCTGCGAGCGGAGCGCTCCACGTACCAGAACACCGAGAAACGGGAATCCCTGGAGGACTGGGAGGGAATGCTGCAGCCCAACCGGATGGAACCGGACTCAGCTACTGTCACATTAGACTCGGACTCCTCCACCTGCAACCGCACCTCTACAGAGAGAGAGAGAGAGGTGGGAAAGTTAGTTGAATCCATTTCCTTGGTGCAGAGCAGCAGACGTCATTGTTCTCCTCCGAAACTTCAAAGACAAAAATAAGCTGATGTACAGAACTTTTTGTGCCTCAAAACACTGAATCAAAAGAAGAAAAAATATAGTGTAAGTCTCATTGTCAGACTTATATGCTAAAACTACCCAAAAATGCCAAAACCCACATTTTCGAAAATGAGGTTATAGTTCCCCAATAGCTGTCAGTGGCCTTTCCATCTCCCCATAAAGCCTGAAAATACTAGCCTAGGGGGCAGTGTATCTGAGTGGGACGCGCTGGTGTTACTGTACAAGCCTCCAGGGGCTGCTGAACAATGACCCACTTCCACCCAGAGAAACAGGAGTTGAAAAGACTGTTGTGATGCTGTCTGTAATATTCCTCCCATTAAGACTGAGGAGCAGGGAACAGGAGAGCAGACAGAAGGCAAGCGCTGTACCTCTCTGGCACACCTATCATCTCATCTCACCTCCTAACAGACACTTTTCTGGATGACTTCCTGGGTGACTGCATTCTTTAGCACCTTAATGAGCCTCCCCTACACCCCCCCTGGGAAATCAGGACCGGAGTTTGCTGCACATTTTATATAGTTATACATTTATATGGTTATAAATATGCAATGAGAGCTCCCTCATACGGTGTTTGATAATAACCCAATCCCCGGGTGTGCCTGGGCTCCTGCAGGCACTTCTTACCTCTCACAAACATGGGTGAAAACACTCAAGGAAAATAACATGAAGGAGACTCACTGACACACGCTGTGTGTGTGTGCACATATAAACAGACACGAACATAGACTCAATGCGTGTGTGTGTCTTTCAGTGTTCCTGTAATGAGGAAAGCAGTGTCCACTTTGCTACTTAAATAAAAGATGAGTGTTCTCCCTGCCCAGTTTCAGCCCTTCTGTGCGACCTTCATGTTCGAGCTGGCAGATGCCACAGACACCCATGGATTTCACCCTGCATTTTAAATGGCTCACAGGACCCCTGGCACAACAGATTGCTTTCAGAGATGTATTGGGTGGGGGGGGGGGGGGGGGGGCTTGTATGTCTGAACACAGTCACCTTCATCTAGAGGTCAGAGAGAGAGAGAGAGAGGGGTAGCTAGGTGGAGAAGACAGGGTTGAGTGTGAGGCCGGGCATGGGGTTTAGACATGTTAGGATGACATAGTATTTGGGGTTGGGGGGCATGGCATGGAAGTGTGGGGTTTGAGGGTGAATGTGGGTAGAGCCTGGTCCAGGGCCAGCATATGAGGATATGGGCGGCTGGGGCTGGGTTAGTGCGCATTAAGGGGGGGGGGGGGGGGGTGTACAGGGCCTGCCCATCTGTGCCACAGCGCCTGCTCCTCTCTGCCACCTGAGCTCTGCCCGGGGCAGGTGGACAGTGATGAGGTCATCAGAGCGAGACAGCCTCACAGGCACAGCGGAGGGAGGAGGAAGCAGAGGCTGAGGGGGACATTATGCATAACTGGTCACAGTCATGAGGTGACTGCACCATGTGGGGACAGAGCAGCAGCTGCTAACCCCCTCAGAGAGAGAGAGAGAGAGAGAGAGAGAGAGAGAGAGAGAGAGAGCGAGAAAGAGAGAGAGAGAAAGAGAGAGAGAGAGAGAGAGAGAGCGAGAGAGAGAGAGAGCGAGAGACAGAGAGAGCGAGAGAGCGAGCGAGAGAGAGAGAGAGAGAGAGAGAGCGAGAAAGAGAGAGCGAGAAAGAGAGAGAGAGAGAGAGAGCGAGAGAGAGAGAGAGAGAGAGCGAGAGAGAGAGAGAGAGCGAGAGCGAGAGCGAGAGAGAGAGAGAGAGCGAGAGAGCGAGAGAGAGAGAGAGAGCGAGAGAGACTCTGGCTCTTGCCATTACTCTTGGGATGATACGAGGACAACCACACATCTTATAGTCCTAATTCAGTCCAACATGAAAACTGACTGTAAC
>NC_139666.1:13232704-13250204 GCF_951799395.1 Argentina silus | reverse complement strand
TGATCCCGGAGAACCAGGAAGGGGAATGAGGGGGGGGGGGGTGATGAATAAAGCCATACCAGACTGGACTGTGTGTGTGTGTGTGCACGTGCAGTCGTGCATGTGTCTGTGTCTGTGAGTGTGTCTGTGTGCGTGTGTGTGTCAGGGAAAGGGGTCTGCTAGTAAACATAATACACATCATATCCATTAAAGCACGGTGGACTGGGGTCGTAGATATTCTTGAGAGAACCCAGGCAGCGTTCGGCTGCAGGCTGCTCCTTCCTGAAGATGACTGAGTGAGTGAGTGTACTGTGGCCAAGCTCGCTGGCCTGCAGGAGGCCGGGGAGTGCAGGGTAAGGCAGGGCCAAGTCCTAGTGCTAGGCTATTCTTCTCCACAGGCTCTCCACTGCTCCTTCTATTAGACACTGATTTACACGTGGCGCCCCTGTGCACTGCATCCCACTATACCACTGAGTTACGGCTTCAATTACAGCAGTAGCACCACACACACACACACACACACACACACAGAATTGCGGCCGCAGCGTGAGATAGAGACAGAGGAAAACCTACGGAGAGGAGCTGGAGGGGGAGATGGAGAATGTATCGCTGCCTGGTGATTTGAAGAGGACAAGGAGATGAACCGAAGATTGAATGGGTTAGGGAGGGTGTGCGGAGTATCGGGATTTGGAGGGTTAGGAAGTGTGTGTGTTAAGAGAGAGAGAGAGAGTGTATCTTTCTTGCTGTGTGTGTGTGTGTGTGTGTGTGTGTGTGTGTGTGTGTGTGTGTGTGCAGCCTGTGAGGGAGACGTGGGGATGAGCTGACCTTGAGTGTTTCAATCAGACATGATTAATCAAAGACCTTTTTCGAAATGATTTTCTGTTTGAGTGCTTCAAACAAAGGCTCTTAATTTATCACCCACCGTGTGATGTGTGTGTGTGCCTGTGCGCTTGCGTGTGTGTGCCTGTGTGTGGGTGTGTGTGTGTGAGAGAGAGAGAGGGGGAGATGGGTTTTCAGTACAGATACAAGCAGACAGCACAAGCAGACAGAGAGTGGTGCCTGGGGCAAGCTTGGGGCAGACCCAAACAGTGCCAAGTGCAGCCCAAACATGCCATGATAAGGCTTATAAAAATCGGCCCTGATAATAACATCATCAGGCTTACACCCCGGTCACAATAACAACACAGTGATAAGTCTTAACCAGGACATCCCTATCAGCTGGCTCAGGCCCTCACAGGGGACACAGCATTCAGAGAGAAATAGAAAAACAACTGAGAAGATTGAGGCATTGCAAGACGCGTCAGAGAAGGAGAGAAGGAAAAAGGAAGGAAGGAAGGTAGAGGGATAGAGGGAGCAGGACAGACAGAGAGAGAGAGGGAGAGAGAAGAATAGAAAAAGAGGGAGAGACAGTGACAGGATGGTCCTGTCAGGGTGTGCCCTCTGTGGTGTGACCGTGGTGTTGGGTGGTGGAGGACTCTTCTCTAATGGAGATGGACAGCCACACACACACACACACACACACACACACACACACACACCGTTCTCTGATAAGCGGGAACCTCCCGTCACCAGGGAGACGCCAACGCTATCAATAACAGAGGAGGAGGGTGAGAAGGGGGAGGGGGTTAGGCTGTGGCGGGTGGCATGAAAAGAGAGTGGGCACAGAAATCTGTTACTGCCAGAACCCATTAATACTAGACACATCTCTGGTACTGAGGACCTAGAACAGTATAGTGAGAGAGAGAGAGAGAGAGGGGGGGGGGGGGGAGGAGGGAGAGAGAGAGAGAGATGGAGATCCCCAGAAGCTTTAAGTAGGACACCTCGCTCCATCATCTCACATCCTCTCCAGCCCTATTCCAGTACAACCAGTGATGGGTGGCATGAAAGGAGCGTGGGCACAGAGATCTGTTACTGCCAAAATCCATTAACACTAAAGACACATCTCTGGTACTGAGGACCTAGAACAGGAGAGAGGGAGAGGGAGGGAGGGAGAGAGTGAGAGAGAGAGGGGGGGGGGGGGGTGCAGAGAAGAATAGCAAGAGAGATATACAGAAGTATATATATATATATATATATATATATATATATATATATATATATATATATATATATATATATATATATAGAGAGAGAGAGAGAGAGCAAGAGAGAGAGGGAGAGAGAGAGAGGGGGGGGGGGGGGGGGTACTAACAACGTTCATGTACATTTCCTCATGTGACGCCTATATTCCATCCACCCTCACAGCTGCCCTCCACAGAACCCTTTGTGGGCTTGACTCACAGCACACACCACTATCCTGTGCTGTACCATGTGTGCTGTATGTAGGCTATCGTTTAGGTGGAGATCCCCAGAAGCACTAAGTAGGACACCTCCCTCTATCATCTCCCATCCGCTCCATTCCTATTCCAGTACAGCCAATGGAGGGAGAACGTTAATATCACATTCCTCAAGCCACACAGCCACACAGACACACACACACCCACACACCCCCAACCCACACTGATGAGAAAATGTATTAAATTCCCCAAACCACCATTAATCTGAGCTCCAGTTCCATTAAACAGATACAGCATAATGAGATAGTGTGTTAGTGTGTGTGTGTGTGTGTGTGTGTGTGTGTAAGTGTGTGATTCAGAGTTATGAGTAGCTGATATTAGATTGTGTCGTGGAGACTGAGGCTTCCCTGGTGATCTGCGGTACAGAACATGTGTTTGCTCTTATTACATTTCAGAGAGAGACAAAAAGAAAACGCAATCAGGAGAAATCTAATATTCCTGCCATTGTATGCCGCGCACAATATGTGAGTGTGTGTGTGTCTGTGTGTGCGTCTCAAGCAGCGAAGGCTAATATAGAACCTTGTTCGTATATAAGATAATTACAGTTCTGCACAGGAGGGAGTTCGGCAGTGTGTGTGTGTGTGTGTGTGTGTGTGTGTGTGTGCGTGCGGAACTCTCCTGCATGTAGCCTGGGGATATTTGAGCCAAACTGTTGGGAGCTGAGGATGAGGGTGCTGTGGTTGGAGCTGAGGTGGAGGGTGCTGTGTTTGGAGCTGAGGTGGAGGGTGCTGTGGTTGGAGCTGAGGTGGAGGGTGCTGTGTTTGGAGCTGAGGTGGAGGGTGCTGTGGTTGGAGCTGAGGTGGAGGGTGCTGTGGTTGGAGCTGAGGTGGAGGGTGCTGTGGTTGGAGCTGAGGTGGAGGGTGCTGTGTTTGGAGCTGAGGTGGAGGGTGCTGTGTTTGGAGCTGAGGTGGAGGGTGCTGTGGTTGGAGCTGAGGTGGAGGGTGCTGTGGTTGGAGCTGAGGTGGAGGGTGCTGTGGTTGGAGCTGAGGTGGAGGGTGCTGTGGTTGGAGCTGAGGTGGAGGGTGCTGTGGTTGGAGCTGAGGTGGAGGGTGCTGTGTTTGGAGCTGAGGTGGAGGGTGCTGTGGTTGGAGCTGAGGTGGAGGGGCCGGGCCTTCTCAACCGTCTCTCCTTTATCCCTTCCACTCCATTTTACAGAGTGGATCTCAAGCCTTTGCCAGGTGAGTTCACCTCCCTCTAAATCATCATGTGTTCTCATCATGTGTTCTCATCATCTGCTCATCTGGAACTCCTTCCATCCAGTCCTGTCCCAGTCCCAGTCCCAGTCCCAGGCCCAGGCCCAGGCCCAGCGATGGCCCATAGAGACAGCACTCAGTGGCACTGCTCCAGTGTTTACATACATAGTATATACATAAGTGACTCTAAAAGGACATACAATTGTATATATGCCTTCAAGCAAGGGAAAAAGAACACACACACATACACATACACACACACACACACACACACACACACACACACAGCGAGGGGAAGCTCTTGCAGACATAGAGAAGTCATCTCTGGAAGCATGATTTGAAGTCCTTCAATAATATATCTGGTCAGCTGCTGCATACTCTCACACCTCATTACCTCCACTCCCGTTCTGACTTCACAGAGAGAGAAACTGCAAATGCCAACCGTTCATTTAGCCAGGAGAGGTTAACATTTAGAAGAAACGGAGAGAGAAAGAGACGCGAGGAGAGATAGGGGACGGCCTACCTTCAGATGAATCATCGGTCTAACCTGACTTCAGGACTAACTCAGTAGGAAAAAGCAAGACTTTGATAAAAAAAACAAGACAGGGCTGTGTGTGTGGACTCAGCAGGTGAAAGCAGGTGGAATTGAAGAGGTGGATTTACTCAAAACAACCAATGAAATGCTCCTGTCTGGCCTGGGCTTTACACACTGACTGATCACATAGACACCTTAACTGATCGTTTCGTCATGGTAACTGATAGCATTACCAGAGATGGAGTGAAGCCAGAAAAGAGACTTTCTCTATGCTGTGAATAAAGCATTCCTCTGTGACACTCGTATGTGTGTGTGTGTGTGTGTGTGTGTATGTGTGTGTGTGTGTGTCATCTGCTGGCTTCCTTTACTAGGGATAAGCACATCAGGGAAACTAAACAAGCATTCAGGATGATAAGTCGATTGCCAAATCGCTCCTGAAGGATCTAGTGAAACTGTGCGTTCAGCTCGAGTGGTTAAGGTCAGACAATGAGCCAAGCACAACACTGTCACTGCACTGCAGGTCCCAGAGCTGTGTGTGTGTGTGTGTCTGTGTGTGTGTGTGAGAGAGATCAATAGAGGCAGATCGGGAGAGGGAAGATAGAAATCTGTATAGATGACTATATTTCACTAGATCAATTTGCCAGTGTTATTGATCACAAGACTCACTGAACTGATGACAGCTGGGTTGTTGGTTATCTTCACCTGAGCACATCAGAGAAACCCAGAGCCTCACACACACACAGAAACATGTGCAGCACAATATAGCACACACACGACACAACACACACACAGACACACACACACACAGACACACACACAGACACACACACGTCACTGCAGAGCCTTTACAGCTGTATCCAACCTCCCTCTCACCCCACCCACACATGCAGTGCTGTACCACTCACTTTACTCTAAATACAACCTCAGGCAACTCCGCCTACAGGGGCTTCTGAGACAGGAGGAAAAAAGAAAAACCACAGTTACCCGTCTCCTACCAAGGACAGGCCATTTTAGGGCTCAGTGTGTGTGTGTGTGTGTGTGTGCCTTTGTTTATGTGGAGGAACGCAGCGAGCTACCAGAAAGTCATGGCTATAATGAGGAGCTGCGGTCCAAACAAACATAGGCTCAAACCAGAATCACACAACGCCACAGCCAGGGTTCACATGACTGTCATCTGAACTCCACACAGAGAGAGAAAACAGAAACTACCAATTCCTTCCAGAGAATGAAAGTCCCCCCACAGCACACAGTCAAACACTTCCCTCCCTCGAGTACCACAGTGTGTTTGTTCAGACCTCTCTCTGTGTGTGTGTATGTGTCTGGGGGGGGGGGGGGGGGGGGGGTGTGTGTATAGAAAGGCACTGTATGTTGGGAGCAGAAGACTACTGAGGGGGGGTGTAGGCAGTGGACTCTTTGTTTGAGCTGCAGAGGGAAAGAGTTCAAGGACATGTCCCTCTTTTCTCTCTCTCTTTCCCAGTCCTCCCCCCCCCCCCCTCCCCCCGCCTCTTTCTCTCCTCCACCCACTTTCTCCTAGTCTCTCTTCCTGGGGGGATATTAACGATCCATCTACTGTGCTCCATTAGGAGCTTCCGCCCTCCCTGCCCCTGTTCTGACACACACACACACACACACACACACACACACACACACACACACACACACACACACAAGCCACTAAAACCAGAGACAGAGAGCAATTAAAGCACAGAGAATTCCCCTCTGCTCTACAACATTCGATCTCGAGTGTGTGTATGTGTCTGAGTTGTGTGTGACGGAGGTGTACTTGTGTGTGAGTTGCTGTCTTACCTGGCTGGAGGACACTGATCCCCAGCAGGTTGGACGTGCGGTTGGCCACTTTGCTCCAGGTGTTGTCGTAGTTCTTCCTCCACAGCAGGGCCGAGCACTGGTAAGTCCCCGCCTCGCGGCGCCCGGCGCGTGTCACTGACAGGCGGAAGTTGGTGTTGGCATGGGAACGGTCCACGGTGGTACGGGTGCCCAGACCCAGGAGCTGCTCTCCCCACTGCAGGGTCCCCTCCCGTGTGAACGTCACCAGGTCTCTGAACTCGCCACCCTCTCCCTCCCCGGACCCGGCGCCCGCGGGCTGGAAGCGCCAGGTGACGGAGGCGGGAACGCGGGGGTTGTGTTGAGGCTTGACCAGGCACTGCAGGTCAAACGAGTCGCCGAAGGTCACGCTGGGTGTCCGTGATGACGCTGACACCACGAAGGAGGATTCTTGGGGGGGGGGGGGGCAAAAAAAACAGGAAATGACATGTTAAAAATCAAGTTAAAAATCAATCCCTTCCCTCCTCCTCTACCCAAACCATGGTGTCTTGAAGAACTAACACAACTGGATAGGTATAAGCAACAGGGTGGAAGCTTGCCAGTTGAAGGCCATGACATTGATTAATCATCCCCTCAGATCTGTAAACACTGACAAAGGTATGATGTTGAAGGCACCATGATGGTGTCTAACCGGAACAACCCAGTCCTTCAACCCAGCAGAGAAAAGGAGAGAGTGATAGATTGAGAGAGAGAGAGAGAGGGAGTGAGTGGTATTAAATGAGAGTTGAATAATGACCCCCTACCATTAAGTTAGCTATTACAGCCCATTACCGTTCTACGATCCACAGCAGGATGATCTGAATATGAGGCTTTAGATAATGCCTGTGTTATTAGTGATTCAGAAATTCTCTCAGGGTCGGCCCATAGGGACGGATTCCCCGGCCTGAGATTGGCCCACACGGTATTTACCCAGGGTGCACTGGGTCTTAGATACAGAGCCTATGCTGACAGAGCTGCTGGGATCGATTTCTCCAGACTCCCTGAAGGCACTCTAAGACATTTGGTCAAGGCGGGGAGTGTGTGTACTGTATGCGCACGTGTGTGTGTGTGCGTGTGTGTGTATGTGTGTGTGTGTGCGTGTGTGTGTGTGTATGTGTGTGTGTGTGCGTGTGTGCGTGTGTACTTGACTGTGAAAGCAGGGCTCAGAACTAATGGTGAAGCTACAGAGAATACTCCAGGGAGAGGTTTCCTCCAAGCGCTGACATTCAATCTGCTTCCTACACTCCGCCCAGTCCAAACCTTCCTCATTAAGATAACAACACACCCTGGTCCAGATAATAGGGGCTACCTACAGTTCACCTATACCACAGGTAGAGAGAATGAGAGCGAGATAGAGACAAGTAAGAATTCCTCCAAGTATCTGTCCAGCTATTTAAGAAACATCCCTTACGCTGTAACAGGGTCTGCCTTTGGGCTCTCACATTGTTCTACATGAGATTGGACACCGAGTGCGTTCTGTGGGGGCGGAAAACCCAAGATGGCGAGGAGGAAGTACGCATTTCATTGGCGGACTAGCGACACAAGCTACTAGCATTGAAATGAATTAGGTGACATCAGACTTGTGTGTCCATTCCTTTTACAGTCTCAGGTTGTAACAGAAAACAGAGTCCATTTTGATATATTCACCCTAGAGCGAAGAAGTGGAATGACAGTGAGGGCAGTGAGTGGGGGGGATTTGACAGACTCTGATATTTACAAGATCAGATAACTCATATATTTTACGCTTTGCAGATTTCTCCATTATTCTCATTTCTCTCTCCCCCTCTCTCTCTCTCTCTCTCTCTCTCTCTCTCCTGACAGCCTGTCGTCCCTGGTGTCCTTCAAGGTGTGTAATCGATGGTTTTATGTCCAGAGTGTTGGCTACAGCTGGGAGTGCAGCCACAGGCTATAATTCTCCAGACAATAACTCTCCTCTCTCCTTCTATCTCTCGTTTAGCTCTTTTCTCTCTCCCTCTCTTCTCATCCATCCATCTCCCTCATTGTCTGCCTCTGTGATAGGAAAGATGATTTTATACTGATTTCCTGCGTACACCACAGGGGTCTTTAAACATTTATGTGATTTGTCCTGTCCTGTCGTGCGTGTGTGTGTGTTTATGTGTGTGCGTGTGTGTGTGTGTGTGTGTGTGAAATCAGAGCCTGGCCTACACAGACCTGCTAACCCAGTAACTCCAGGGGGCTCTTTAGCCAATCAGCTATCAGGAACTCCCAACTCTCTAATGAGCAACTTAAACTTCGCCATGGCAACAAAAAACACATCAGTCCCTCTGAACACTCCATAGGACACCAGTGCCCCATGGGACATCTATCATGGAGGAAAGGCAATTCGAGAAGAGAGGTAGAGGGAATGAATGTGGAAAAGAGGGGGGTAAGAAAATAACAAAGAGGAGAAGGAACAGAGGAAAATAGTGCAGGCCTATCTATACCTGGCATGCCTGTTTGAGGCTCTGCAGAATACAAGGTAGAGAGACAAGTAGACTGAGGCAAGCAGAAGCTAAACAACTCTAATCCGACACACACACACACACACACACACACACACACACACACACACACACACACACACACCTGGCATAAGAGTAACGCACACCCATAGGACACTCCCCCACACAAAATAACAACATCCATTATCATCCAAGTTTACATATTGTATCCATTGTTGCTGAAACTCAACAAATGGCCACTTAAAATTCAGACTTCCTGTCTTTCTCCACTCCAGCACCAGAGTGTCCTGCTGCAGGGGACTAATCTCTCCTGAGAGACAGGGAGGGCTCTTGCTCTGTGTGTGTGTGTGTGTGTGTGTGTGTGTGTGTGTATGTATGTGTCTGTCTGTCTGTCTGTGTGTGTATGTGTCTGTGTGTGTGTGTGTGTGTGTGTGTGTCTGTCTGTCTGTCTGTGTGTGTGTATGTGTCTGTGTATGTGTCTGTCTGTCTGTCTGTGTGTGTGTGTGTGTGTGTGTGCTGAGCCCTGAGCCCTTGGCTCCACAGCCCCTCACTGCTCCGCTCCAGTGGCTTCCTCAGCCTGTACCCGGGATGTTCAGCTTAACTCAGCACTGACAGAGAAAAGCCTCAGACTGTGAAACACATTTCTGCTGCATTTTCATTCTAATAATTTCTGTTAATCTGTGTGTGTGTGTGTGCGCGTGTGTACAACGTGTGGGTGTGAATTTGCCTTAAGATTTTTGTGTGTTCATTTCCCACTACCTCTGATGTTTGGTAACAGTGTTGTGGACTGTGTTGTAATGGCCCTTTCCCCTTGGCTCTACATGAATAAACCATGCTTTATTCAGCAGTGTAGACCTGTGTCTCACTCTGAGCCATTCATGTCTCTACCATTTACCATTGCGGTCCCTGAAATGTTCCTGGCTGAGTCTACTACGCCCTTTATCCTGGTCCAAATGTGGGTCTGTGTGTGTGTGTGTGTGTGTCTGTGTGTGAGTGAGAGCGAGACAGAGAGAGAGAGAGACCCCCCCTTGCACAAAACTCACCGACTGTCTTCACAGTGATGGCCTTGGTAGCTGCTTTCTCTCCTATCTTGTCCCAGCTCTGGTCTGGTTCTGTCCCGGTCTGGAGCCACTCTGTGGCCGTGCACCGGTACTGGCCCTCATCCCCAGGGACGGCGTTGTACAGGGACAGGATGTAGGCGTCGCCTCGTACCCTCTCCACACGGACCTCCCCGTAGCTGGAGCGCTCGCGGTACCCCGGGCCTGGGCGCACCGTCCCGTCCCGGTCCACAGAGGCCAGCTCCTGGGCCGGTCCAGAGCCCGGCTTCTCGCTCCACTGCCAGGTGACTGAGAGAGGGCCCGTGGTGGTACGGATAGAGCAGGTCAGCTGGACCACATCCCCCTCCTGGACCTCCGATGAGTTACTGGACAATGACACTGTAATATTGCTCTCTGGTAGAGGGAGAGATGGGTGAAAGAGTGTGGTTGGGGGGAGGGAGAGAGAGAGAAAGTAAAAAAAAGAAAAGAAAAAGTGAGTAAATGATGCTGGAAACCACTTAAATATTTATCGTATACTATATTTCTAAAAGTTGAATTTGTGAAATAATAGTGTCAGGCTTCACGTGTTGAAAAATTCATGCGGCACTGTACAAAAGAGCACATGCAGGAAACCCAGATGATGGTGTGGACTAGAGGACTAGTCTATACTGGCTTTGGCAGTGTGTGTCGTGTGTGTCTGCTGTGGGAGATTATCACTCTGCACTGGCCTCAGGCATCTGAGAGTGGCTGTCAGAAGCGGGGGGGCCCTGGTGGACTGGTGTGGGGGTGAGAGGATCCTATTCCTCACACCACTGTAACACAGCTCCACGGTCAACCCAGACTTCGGGGACGCCCCCCCCCCCCCTAGATCAGAGGGCTCAGCGTCTGAAGGATTCCGCCTCAGAAGAAGCAGGATAAAAGTGTTCAGTGTGCCGTCCCCCTGTGTTTTAATGCAGCTCTGCTCTCATCACATTACCGCCCCACCATCACAGACCGAGGAGCACGGGCTTGGCCCGGCCTGGCCCTCAAACCCCCATTAACCCCAGGGGGTGAGTGGTTGAGTCTCTGGGATATAAGGGAGGGTTTTTCTCTCTCTTCTCTCCCTCTTGTCAGGGTCTGAGGGTTTTTCTCTGAGCTAACCACCTGTCTTAATAAGCCAGAGCTCTTTGAGAATACAGACGAAAGCAGCCTCTCATGTCTTTCACACTCAAATGAACAAAAGGAAAGCCTCGCTCCCTTTTTCTTTTTCTGTCTATTTCAATCAATTTGGCTCCTTTTCCTTCTCCCCACTAAATACATTATACATTTGTTCTCTCTTTCGCCCTTACATGTCAATGGGAACGTGTGAGAACATGAGATGTCATGGTTAGGTAGGCAGAGAGACATCTTTTCCACAAATCCTGGGTCTGGGTGTGTGTCTCTGTCTCTGTCTCTGTCTCTCTGTCTCTCGCTCTCCCACTCTTTTTTCTCATCTCTCCTCCCTTTCTTAGACCCCTCTGTTTCTTTCTCTCTTTTTATCAATCCCTTTCTCCACCCCCCTCCCCCTTACTTTCTGTTTGTATGGACATTGCTCATTCTCAATCCCACTCTCTCTACTACCCCCCCCCCCCCCCACCCCCCTTTCTCTCCCTGTCTGTTTGTGATTCACAGCGGTGCGTCAGGACCTCTCTCTCTCCAGCTGAAGGTAAACTCATCCATCACCACTGATTTGTCAGCAGTGTTTACATCTCTCTCTCTCTCTCTCCTACTGCCGGCTCTGCCTACCCCTCACACCCACCCATGTCACCCAACACCCCAATCAGGGTGACACAGGGGGGCGCTGTGTAATTGGCCCAGATAGAAGGGGTTAGAGGCATGTGTGTGTGTTTGCGGGGGTGGGGGGTGGGGGTTATGCCCCACCATTACCCCAGAGCCCCCTCCACTCCATTAAGGCTCCTTTCCAGTAACCATAGTTATTACACAGTAAAAACACATGAGCAGCTTTAACAGGACATAAAACCCCTTTGTTTGAAAAACGAAAGCCTCCATTAAAGAGCATCTCTGGGGATTACTGGAGACATGGGGGAGAGGGGGGTTTGTTTTGGGGATGTTGTTTGGGTTAGTTGGGAGGGGGTTCTGGCATAGGGGTGGGTTATTTATGTGTTTTACATGCTGGTAACAGCTGCCCTCAGGATTCAAGGCAAAGCCTCAGAAATATAGATAAGAGATGGAATGGGGGATGTGGCCATGGACACTTCCACCTAGCCTGTGCCAGGCTCTCTCTCCCCTGTCTGTCTCTGTCTGTCTGTGTGTGTGTGTGTGTGTGAGGGCGTGGCCCCAGGCTCCAGCTGGATCTAGTTCACGTCTTCCACTCTACCTGCTCTGTTGACACACCTGCGGTTCATCATCTCATCACCACGCAGGATTTAAACCCCGGCTTCCCATCCACTCGTCACCAGATCGTTGTAGCATTTACTTTCTCTTTTCTCTTTGTAGCATTTATTACTCAGAGCATTACTGTACTTACTATTTAACTATCAGCGCTCTCTCTTTTGTTCAGTGCCACTCCCCGGTTTCTGCCTGCCTGGCCGCCTGCCACCCTGCCTGCCACCCTGCCTGCTTGTCATTCTGCCCTGCCATTCCGTTCGCTCTACTCCTTCATGAAAACCCGGTTCCTGTGATATATACGTGTCCTGACTCTGTGTCCTGCACTTCAGGCTTCTCTAGCTCTGACCGTCACAATAACGTGGAAGAATAAAGTGGAAGAATGATACTGCAGGGAAGGTTATGGGGGGTTTATAGTTGATTAGGCATTCACTGGCCTCCCGGCCTCCACAGTCTGCACACCCCCACCAGCCACCCCTCTGCAGCCCAGCTGGGCTCCTCTGCCACAGCAGAACACATTCATTTAGCCTGGGGATCCATTAGAGGGCCCTGGAGAGGTAGGCCTCATTCTCTCCCTCTCTTTCTCCACGCTCTCATTTCACGGCTGTTAGCTCAGCCTCCTTCAGCTACCGCTCTCTCCTGCTCTCCATTATCCTGCTAGTGCTCAGAGCCGCTAGCTGAGCCCAGGAAATGTGAAGGGCCGTAATACCGCATTACCAATCTTTAGCAATCCACTCATACAGAAAATACCCCAGGAATAAAGAAAGGCAACATTCTCTCTGTGACTCACAGCTCACAATGGAGGCTGTTCTCTTGTAAGAGAGGTATCTGACCCCAGAGAGAGAGGGAGGGAGGGCGCTCAGTGTGGGACTGGATAATGCATGTCATTAAAACAAATACTATGATTATGAAGGGGCCGATCGGACAGGCCATGTCAGACTGACTGAGGAGCCAATTGGAAGCTTTGTTATTAACCCGAGGGCCAATAGGAGGGTGTGTTACTCACTCAGGGCCTGGACGGTGATCTGGACGTTGCGGGACCTCTTGCTGCGGTCGATGAAGTCTCCCGTGGGCGTTTTCTCCCTCTCCGTCACCCGGCAGATGTATTTCCCGGCGTCCTCTGGACTCAGGCGCTGCAGCTTCAGCAGGTGCACAGCAGGGCTCTCCTTGCGCACGGTCATGTGACCCGCGGCCTCGCGGGCTAAGTAATCGGGTCCCAGGATGGGCACGGCGCTGGGTCCCACCACGGCCACCGGCGAGCTGCTGAACACCCACGACACCGAGAAGAAGCGCTCGGGGACGTTCTGAGCGTCGATGGTGCAGCGCAGCTCCAGCGGCTCACCGGCCGTGAAGGACCTCCGCTCCGTGCTCACCTGGATACTAAAGTCCCGATCTGGGGGGGTGAGGGGAAGATAAGAGAGAAGTGGTGGTGGTGGTGGAGGGGGGGGGGGGGGTAGAGAGAGAGAGAGAGAGGGAGCAGGTGGAGAGAGCGCAAAAGAACATTTGTCAGAATAATATAAACATTGACAGCAGCAGTTTTACCCCCTCCAGCCTCCTCAAACAGTCAACACCTCGTGTGTGTATTGCTCAACACCCTAATTAAAGAAGTGTTGAAGCTGTTTCTGTCGCTACACCCTCAGAGCAATTTGTTCTGTTATCTACATATGAGAAATACAGACTGGTGTGAATATGGGTTTGAAATTGATATGCATGACACCACGTCCTCTAATATCCACGTCTGTCACAGTCGGGGCAGAGACGGAGGGAAAATAGAGAGATGAAGAGCAACCGAGAGAGAGAGAGAAGGTAGAGAGAGAGAGAGAGAAGGTAGAGAGAAGGTAGAGAGAGAGAGAGAGAGAGAGAAGGTAGAGAGAAGGTAGAGAGAGAGAGAGAGAGAGAGAGAGAGAGAGAGAAGGTGGAGACAGAGAGAGAAGAGATAAAAAGGGTGGACAGTGAGCAGCCGTAATACACAGCTTCAGCCTCCTCCACTCCCCTTGGTTTCACCTCCACATAAAAACACACCTAATTAAAATTCCTTCCAGCAGTCTAAAAGCGCTCTCCCCTCCTCTGCGCTGTGTTGGAGACAGAGGAGAGAGGGAAAAACATTGGCAACCCTGGCTTTGACTGGGCTCCAATTACAGATGCACACCACGTCGAGAAACTGCGTTTATTTACAGTATTAATTTCCTCATGACGAGCGTGGTGCTCTCTGTATCAGAGACGCTGGCTTCGCCTCACTCTGAGGTGTTGGCCCCCGGCTGTAATTATAAACACTTTAAACAGACTTCCTGAGAAACACACTCGTGGAAAAGTTCAAAGCCTGCCGTAGCGTTGGCATGGATCGTTATGCAGGACAGTGTGTGTGTGTGTGGGGGGGGGGGGGGTAACTATTTACACACACACACACACGTAAGTACAGACACACACGCACACAGAGCCCTCATGCTGGGTGCCTGTCTCTAAAACAACACCTATCTTTAACAGACTGGCACTAACAGGACATATTGCAGATCAAACACACACACACACACACACACACACACACACACACACACACACACACACACACACACACACACACACACACACACACACAACACACAAACACACACGTCAGCACTAATAGAGCGGAACGTAGATGCCAAAACAACGGCCAGTGGCGTTCGGTCCCTTGCTGACCAATGGAGCAGCAGGATATTGTGTTATGCCATCAAGCTCTTCTGACCTGTTTTTCCGGGGTCTAAACCGAAGGAGCCGTGACCTGGTTTGACAAGGACACACAGCCACTAAACTAAAAGGAACTCAATAATAAACACGCCAACTGAGAACTAAGTCCAACCAGGAGAGTGTTGAGAGGAAAGTGAGAGACAAGCAAGGGACAGACAGATGATGAAGGCGGAGACATTAAAAAGAGCAGAGAGAAAACATAAAAAAAATTAGATGCAGTGAGAGACAGAGAGAGTGCAGAGAATAAGGAGATAGAGAGAGGGAGGGGTTGAGGGAGGGGTTGGGGGAGGGGTGGGGGGGGGGAGTGCATTAGGATTCTGTCCATGCCTGGCCTCTCTCTGCTCTGTCTGTGGGTGATTAGCCAGTGATGGGGCTGCCTCTGGATCCACTCTCTCGGTAATACTGGAAGCCTAATGAAGGAGCTTCACGCAGGCGCACAGGCATGCACACACACACACACGCACACACACGCACGCACGCACGCACACACACGCACGCACGCACACGCACACACACACGCACACACACACGCACACGCCCGGCTGTATTCCCTTCGTCACGCTACAACAATCCCATCCATTATAGATTATAAAGGAGAGAGGGGGTGGAAGAGGCGCGGAGATGCTCCTCAGACAGGCTGCCTTCACATACAGCCTCCTCCTCTCAGCCTCCTCCTCTCAGCCTCACAATCTAGGGGTGCCATCAAGAACCATCGGTTCAGGGGGGGTTCACTCTTCTACCGAAAATGACAAAACGCTTTCCCTTGTAAGAGTGTATTGACTCAGACGCTGGCATGTGAATAACTCCTTCATAATTCTGTTAATATTCAGACATTTATCAGAGATCTAATCGTGCTCCAGTGAAGTACAGAAAGGGATTTTTGGAGTGTACTGTGAGACACAATAGCATACTGTTATTGTGCGTGTGTACGTATTGTAGCTCTGACTCTCTGTCGTTGTCCGACGGGTTAGAGATTGACGGCTTGTTGCTAGATCATCACCTCTCTCTCTAGGTGGCTGAGAGAGGGTCGAGTCAAAAACAATCCAGCTTCTGTCTCTTACACAGTGCTAGAACAGAGGGAGCAGGGCTAGAACAGAGGGAGCAGGGCTAGAACAGAGGGAGCAGGGCTAGAACAGAGGGAGCAGGGCTAGAACAGAGGGAGCAGTGCTAGAACAGAGGGAGCAGGGCTAGAACAGAGGGAGCAGTGCTAGAACAGAGGGAGCAGGGCTAGAACAGAGGGAGCAGGGCTAGAACAGAGGGAGCAGGGCTAGAACAGAGGGAGCAGTGCTAGAACAGAGGGAGCAGGGCTAGAACAGAGGGAGCAGTGCTAGAACAGAGGGAGCAGGGCTAGAACAGAGGGAGCAGTGCTAGAACAGAGGGAGCAGGGCTAGAACAGAGGGAGCAGTGCTAGAACAGAGGGAGGTTGTCAATGGAGCAGAGTGACGGAACCATAAGGAAGTTCGCTGTTTAACCTCTGATCACCCAGTCACAGACTACTACTTATTGGAGATGAACGGAACGGAAGGGTTTCACCATGAAACACCCTTTCAGAGCCTCAGTATGTGTGTGTGTCTGTCTTTTAAACCCCAAATATTTGATCTGTGACCTTGGTAACAGGGTATCAGGCTTTCTCTAGAGGATTCCTGTCCATCACACACACACGCGCACACACGCACACGCGCACACACACACACACACACACACACACACACACACACACACACACACACACACACACACACACACACACACACACACACACACACACACACACACACACACACACACACACACACACACACACACACACACACACACACACACAGAGATTGGGACAGTCTGTGGAGGTTTGGTTAAGCCCTCCATAATGCTCTAATTAGCTTAGTTTGAGATAGCGATCAGCACTCAGGAAGACCAAGTGTTTGTGTCTGTGTGTGATCCTGTGTGTAACAGGGACAGCCTATGATCCATCCACACACACACACACACACACACACACCTCTGCAACCCCCCCCTCCCCCCTCCCCTCTCACCAGTGGGCTGTATTCGGAGCTGGGTCTTGTCGGCCTGTTTGCGGGTCATGGCGAACCAGCTGCCGTCCGTGTCCTGGATCCACTCTGAGGCCTGGCAGTAGAGCAGGCCCTGGTCAGCAGGCTGCAGCCTGTGGATGGTCAGTCTGTAGGACGTGGCGCTGGTCTTATCCAGCCTCAGGTCCCCTGCAGCCATCCTCTGCCTGTACGGCCCCCCCGCCCGCAGAACAAAGTCCCGAGACAGAGTCAGCACTTCCTGGGGCGGGGCTGTCCCGTCGTCAGGGGAGCGCAGATACCAGCCCACAGACAGGTGAGTGTGCTGAGTGGTCGTCCGGGAAACCTCGCAGTTCAGCTGCAGGGTGTCGCCCTCCACCTTGGAGAGGGTCTGCGCTGGCGCGGTAACGGTGAGGGAGTCGGGGATGACTGCAGGAGGAGGACAGGAGAGGAAGAAGAGAACAGAATTAACGAGTGTCAGAGAAGAAATGTTTTGTGCTCAAATAACTGGAGAAGAGGATCTAAAAACAGGATTGAAGGCAGATGAAGGGTGCAGTTAATATTAAACTGGACTTTGTGTACAGTATCAGTGACAATGAAGGTTGTTGTGACCAGATGACACATCCAACCCCCCCCCCCCCCTCCCAGTAAGCACAACGCTCGCAGGCCCAGACACCAAGCATGTCTGGTTCTAACCCACTCTATCCCAACACACAGCTAGGGCTCCCTCCCCAGACTGACAACGCTCTCTCTCTGAAGCTTGAGATTGCTGTGTTTTTTCGACACGGGTGACTGGATCACACATTCTAAATATACAGACAATGCATTGAAATGAGCAACAGTGAAGAGATTTTTTGGTTTTCATCACTATCTATAGCTGACAACACAGAAGACTCAAAGTCAGCTGGTTAAGATCAGAGCGCAAGAGAGGGAGAAAGGGAGAGAGGGAGAAAGAGCAAGAGAGAGAAAGTGAGAAGGGAGACATGACAGATTTGGAATGGGGGATGTGTTAAAAACGCTCC
>NC_139666.1:13228151-13232504 GCF_951799395.1 Argentina silus | reverse complement strand
AGAGAGACAGAGAGAGAGAGAGAGAGAGAGAGTGAGAGTGTGTGTGAGAGAGAGAGAGAGAGAGAGAGTGAGAGTGTGTGTGAGAGAGAGAGACAGAGAGAGACAGAGAGAGAGAGAGAGAGAGTGAGAGTGTGTGTGATAGAGAGAGACAGAGAGAGACAGAGAGAGAGAGAGAGAGAGTGAGAGTGTGTGTGAGAGAGAGAATGGGATAGAAAGTGTAGATGAGAAGAGAAGGGGAGAGAGAAGAAGAGGAGGAAGAGGGGAGAGAAGGGGAGGAGGAGGAGGAGGGGGGGGGGTGGCAGGTCCTTTCCATATGTTCTCTGCGTCTCTCCATCCACATCAGTTTATAACCTGATATGACACATGTGTCAAGATGATGATCCTGTTGTCACAATAAAGGTTCTAATAGAGATTCTAATGGAGAATAATGTAGAGGGTAGTCACAACTGCCAATGATAGTTTAGACAGTGCCACTAGTGAGTTTTAAATACAGCTAAATATGCAATAGGGAGGTTGCTATGGCAGCATGGCAACCTCTTGACAAAATGTGTATATTTAGAATGTGTGAAATGACATAGAAACCCAATCACTACAATGTGTCACTCTCTATTCTAAACTGGGAGCACGTAGGGACTATATCGAGGGATGCACTGTTTGAATGGTGATATTAGTTTGTGTGTGCGCATGCGTGCGTGTGTGCGTGCGTGCGTGTCTGTCTGCATCTGTGTGTACATACAGTAAATGTATCAGGGGATGGGTAAAGCGAACTACAGTGTTACAGTGTACAGCTAATTAGCAACATGTGTTAGTGAGACGGCAGTTAAAGGAGCTGGAGTCTGACGCGCGGTTTGGCTGATGGGGGCGGATGGGTGCAGTGGAGTGGATGGGCTGGTGACAGAGAGGAGTGGGGACAGCGTCTAAACGACACTAATGAAGACATCAGCTTACCGCATGAGTCACAGGCAGCTGCCAAAACTCACACGCTCGCATGTGAACGGCACAGACAGCCCATGAAACAGGCTGAGACACACACAGAAATGTGGCCTGGCTGACTCTGATAGTGTTACTGTGAGAGGGCATCGTGACTCTGGGTCTCACAGCCGAGAAGATGTGCGGGTAAAGTGGCGGACCGGCTCCGGCCTGGTTCTGGCTCTGTTTGATCGTTTGATCCGATTTCATTTGTTCCTCGGCTCACCTCTGGTCCTTCGTCTTTATTACCAGAGTTAACTCAGAGACACAATCAAACAACGCTAATGCACAGCAGCTGGCATCGGAAGAAGGTTGATTTGAACATTTATGACAATTGGTAACGGGACAAACCCCCGCGTTTCCTTTCTTCCTGTTGAATCTCTTGAAGGGTAAGGATAATGGCTGTGGTGACTCACTTCAGTCAGTTTCTCATGCTTATTTGAACTCAACCAAGAGAAAAGGATGGCAGGATAGACTGGGTGAGGACTGACACGGTGTGTGATGCGCACAGATGATATACATACATGCACAGTACCAGGGAGGCCGGTGGAGGTAGAAATCATAAAAGGACGGGCTCATTGTAATGCAAGGAATGGAATGCACGTTTGATACCATTTCTGACTCCATCCCATGCATCACAAAGAGCCCGTCCTCCGATTTCTACCTCCATCAGCCTCCCCTAGGACAGTACACACAGATGGGAGCAGATAAACATTGACCGTGATCAGTTTCTGAGAGATATCCCGGGTCATCTTGTGAGCTATACAGGTAAGTGAAGTGACGACACAGTGAGAAACAAGCAAATCATCTGACAGCCAAAAGCACGAGAGAAACACAGTGAGAAAAGCTTTCAGACCGACAGAGAGGTACTACATTGAGGAGAAGCAACAGAGATGAAAGCAGACCTGCTGTGCATAAACATGGAGAAAAACACTGAGAACGACATTGTGAAAAGTGTCTTGCTGTGTTTTCCCATCTCCAGTGAGGAAAGAATAGGCAGCACTCTCGTTCTCTCTCACTCACTCACTCTCTCTCTCTCTCTCCCTCTCTCTCTCTCTCTCTCTCTCTCTCTCTCTCCAGGTGTACAGTAGGAGGTTCATTAATGCACTGAAGGGTACGTTCACAGATTGCGCACACTGCATCCTGGCATAGCACTGCCTTTAAAGTGCTGAGTTCTAGCAGATGCTGCTTTTGCTCATTAGAATGCCGGAGGTAAGAGGATCTCTCTCTCTCTCTCTCTCTCTCTCTCTCTCTCTCTCTCTCTCTCTCTCTCTCGCTCTCTCTCTCGCTCTCTCTCTCTCGCTCTCTCTCTCGCTCTCTCTCTCGTCATCCTCCATCTCACTCACGCTTTGACAGGACAGGAGCAGCGACAGGGTGCAGCGTGGACCATGACCGTGACATTTCTTTCCTCTCCGTCTGTCCCCTCTCCACTCCAAGCAGGAAAAACGATTTTGTGGCTCAACTGTGATGGACTGTCAGATGTGAGTTTAGGCTTTAAGTGGTATTGGCTGATGTACTGACAGATTAGAAGTTTCCCTGGTTGAGAGAGAACTGATGAATTGGTCAGATATGGGTTTGGCTGTATTGGCACTTGTGTTGTGAGATAGCACTGAGCTAATGTTTTGGAGCCAGATGACATTTTCCCTTCGTCCCTGAGCTAAGAGGCCTACACTGTCTGTCTGGCTGTCTGGCTGGGAGCTTCGTCAACGTTGACAACACACAAACACACAAACAGAACAAGCTTAACTGTGTTCCCTTGATTTCCTCCCTCACTAAAGTTCAGTCTGCAATGTCATAGTTCTGCCAAACTAACATTCCTGCAGTCCAACTTCCAAACTCGGAGTTCTGTGTTCTGTTGCCTTGGCAATGTTTGTGTCACTGCGTCCCCGGCGATGTATCATCTGTTCTCCCTGCGTCTCCGAGCCAATGAGATGCATGATAAGTCCCAGTGCTTTAGTAGCGTATGTCGCCTTATCAGTTATTCATACTGGGCCCATGTCGCTGTCACTGGTATTTGTTTGGTAGGGATGCCCAATGATTTATTAAAGAGCCAGAGTGAATAATTCTGCGATGAATGATGACAGTAATGATAACAATCATGAGAATGTGCTGGGCTCAGCTGAGACGACATCAGCAGCCCTCCACCCATGAGGACTCCCTCTATACAGCCCCCAACAGACACATACATACTGTACAAGCATTAACAGCATGTTTGTCTAGACTTTTATCAGCCTGTTATCAACCACAGTCACTAAATACACTTTCCAGGAGCACAGAAGAATGAAACATGACCTCCCATGGCACTTTATTGTACAGCATGTTAGGGTGTATGTTATAATGTTAGGGTGTAGTGTGTGGTTTTGTACATATGTGTTGTTGTTGTTGTTGTTGCTGTTGCTGTATTTAACTTTCGATTGTATTGTACTTTTATTGTATGTTGTGTTTCTCCTGTCTGCAAGGCAAATTGCCCTCTGGGATAATAAAGATGAACTTCAACTTGAACCAGGCTGCGTCTTGCCCCAAAATGGAGATTATGGGCTATATTTTAATGGCTTAAAGTCTTAGCGCAAACCTGGCCCCTGCCGGGGTGGTGGCGCGTAGTGGGTGTGTCTAAAATATTTGTGTTATTTTCAAGGCCAGATTTTTCAGCACACATGATGGCACTTGACCTGCTTATTGTCATGAACACACCTCTATTTACTGCTACTCCACCTACATGAGCGCAAGGCCAGACAGCGCTACAGCTTCACCTCTTAGGCCGACACAAATTGCCAATATGCCTGTGTCTGGACTTGCATCCGTTTTGCGCCGGCTGAAAATAGAGCCCTCCGTGTCTTGTGTCAGTGGAGAGGAGGATGGCTATGGCGGTCTTGCTGAGCAGAGTGATCTCTGGTGAACAGAACAGTAAAATCAAGAAAAGAGAGGAAATTTTGGGAAGAATCTACAACAAAAGGGTTAATCCTACTCAAATGAAAACAGTATATGAAAACAAAACTGTACAACAAATGGTTGACGTCAACTAGGTTGATAGAGTGAAATATATACAGTATAATAGTAGACAAGGAAAATTGAAAAGAGATTAATTGAAGAGATAGTCATATAAATTGGTGAGGCCGCTCATGCACTCTTGTTTGTAGACAGTAAGCCATTTAACATGTTTGTCTTGTACAAGATTTATTGTTTCATTCATGCAACTACTGGATCAAACTAAATTGCCTACCACAGATAAAAATAAAAATCAAGCCTAATTCCATTCCAATGCATCCATCAATACTGGGCTTTATGAAGCTGTCAAAAAAGATAGTCAAAATGACTTTTTCATTAAAATCCATATTCTGTGTTTTTCAGAGGCGATGGACAGCATCTCTCAAAAATAATTAGAGA
>NC_139666.1:13213151-13220651 GCF_951799395.1 Argentina silus | reverse complement strand
GGGGCTAGAGGACAGAGAGAGTTCACTAACTGAGAGGGAGAGAGAGAGAGAGAGAGAGAGAGAGAGAGAGAGAGAGAGAGAGCAATTAGGCATAATAAGCACATCAATTACATTCACACATTATATTTCCATAATATCATTAAGGACTCATGATTGATGACATCATACCGATGGGTCGTACAACGAGGTTAGTGATGCCTGATTCGTCTGAGGCCTTCAGTTCCCAGTTTCCCTGTTGATTGAGCTTGTACTGGTCCACCTGGCACTGGAAGGCTCCGCTGTCTTCCTGGCAAGCCCTCTCCAGGCCCAGGCGTAAGGTACCTCGAGTGGGCCTGGAGAAACGAAGCCTCCCCTGAAGGTCCTGGAGACCCTGGTTCTCTGGGTACTTCAGGACGCCATCATGGCCCAGCATCATCAGAGGAACCTTGGAAGAGGAGGAGGGGCCATGTCCCACATAGTACCAGGTGAAGGTGTAGAGAGAGGCGAGGTCAGAGGCACCTGAGGTGAGGGTACAGTTCAGCTCCACCCCCTCACCCTCTTTGACTGCTATATCCCTTGATGCCATATCAACAGTGAGGTCACTCACTGAGGAATGGGGGAGAGAAAGAGAGTGGAAGTGAAACAGAGGAGGAGCAGAAGAAGAGGAAAGCAGATAAAGGGAGAGAGGAGAGAGACAGCAAGCGACTCACAGTCAATCCATATTCCATACCATTGTTATGTGCTCATGTTAACAGTGCGGAATGTCGTCTTGACTGCAGATGACACTTCAGTTCCTTTTTTCAATTTTAAGAAAACAATTCACACTTATGTCTCCGTTGGCCTTGTTTGGATGATGTGTGAAAACAGATGATAGGAACTAAGAACTATCGGCATATAACCTCATGAAGATGCTGCGTATCTGATAACAGTTTGAGATGATTCCCCTCTCAGGCACAGTGCTGTGTGTTGCCAGAGTAACAGGAACAGTGTGATTCACCTATCTCTTGTAGTCTGACTCACCTATCTCTTGTAGTCTGAGTTCCACAGCTACAGAGGTGGGCGGGAGCCCGTACCATTGGCCGTGAGGGTCCTGTAGCCACTCCTCCACCACACAGTAGTACCTCCCACTGTCCCCAATCTGGGCCTGCCGAATGGTCAACTCAAAGTGCCGCCCCTCACGTCTCCGCATGCTGATACGCTGTCCAGCGGCAAACCCCGCCCATGCCCCCAGCGTTACCACGGCGTCCCGGTCTGAGCTCAGGAGGGTTTGGTTTCCCCCGACCTCCCCTTCAACCAACCAGGTGACAGCCAAGCGGGAGGAGTCAGAGGTCGCCTTGATGACAGAGCATTTCATCTCTATGTCAGAGTTGATGCTCCGTTCCAGAGGGGAGGGGCTAGAGGACAGAGAGAGTTCACTAACTGAGAGGGAGAGAGAGAGAGAGAGAGAGAGAGAGAGAGAAAGAGAGAGAGAGAGAGAGAGAGAGAGCAATTAGGCATAATAAGCACATCAATTAACCTAATAACATCTCAGATTACCATGTGAATGCCTGTCGTACCTGGAGTCTCAACCAATACAGCCAGTAGGTTTGAGGGCTGCCGCTTCCTGTGTGTCTTCTGCAGAAACACAGATATCTCACACTGGTAGTGCCCCGCCTCCCTCTGGCTCGCTTTGTTGATGCGTAGGATATGGTGGACCACCCCCTGGTACACTGCTGCTTTCATCTGGTAGCTGCCCTGGTCCCCGCCCCAGGTGATCTCACCAGTGTGCGACAGCGTCAGGATGGTGTCCGGAGATGATGCTCCCTTACGCTTCAGGCTCCATGTGACTGTTGCAGGCAGATGGGGCCCTCGAACCCGACACACCAGCTCTCCCACGCTCCCCTCAGCCATCTGCGGCTTACGACTGCTTAGGTCCACAGTTAGCAGAGACTCTATAAACCAAGGACAATGACAAGGTATACGTGATGACAACATATAGCAGTGGTCTTATATTGAATGTCATATATTTCTCTGCACTTAATCTTTCTCTCCATGTTTCTCTGTTCTCTCCTCTCTATTTTTCATAAATTCAATTCAGTTCAATTCAATTCAACAGCCTTTATTCTCTCTCTGTCTGTCTCTCTCTCTCCATCTCTCTCTCTCTCTCTCAAATAGAAAAGACTCTTACCCACAGGGTGGACTTTGACATCACAGTTCTGTGACTGGCTGTGTGTTTTCATGATGTTGCCGTTGGTTTCTGTGGTCCACTCAGAGACAGTGCACTGATAGACCCCTGCGTCTGAGGGCGTGACCTCACTCAGCTCCATGGTGAATGTGTCGGCTGTGGTACGCAGCGTCCGAGTGCTACGTTGTTTAAACTCCGCCCCCACCTCCATCACACCCTCCCGACTCAGGCTCATGACATCACTGAAAGGGGCTGTTGAAGCCAATCTGTGTTGCCAGATAACGGAGAGCTGGCCCTTGACCCCACTCACTCTACAGGTGAGCCGCAGCTCATCACCTTCGTTGACGCTCAACATTGTGGTCTCCATGGCAACAGCCAGACCGCTCTCTATGGACAGACAGAGGCAGTTATCACTTTCAGTGTGTGGCCACAATATGTATGTATGTGTGTGTGTGTGTGTGTGTGTGTGCGTGTGTCTGTGTGTCTGTGTGTGTGTGTGTGTGTGTGTGTGTGTGTGTGTGTGTGTGTGTGTGTGTGTGTGTGTGTGTGTGTGTGTGTGTGTGTGCGCGCGCGCGCGCTCGTGTGTGCGTTTGTTTGTGTGTGTAAGTGTATAAGTGTGCGTTTAGTATGTAGGCAGAATGTGTGTGTAACTTTAGTCACTGAAGTTAACCTCAGAAATCTGTCTCAGAATGTGTAGCTCTGATTCTGATTGGTTCAGTGTCTGCCGCCTTACGTATAGCTGATATGCTGATTGACTGGATGTTGGAGTCCTGGTTAGGCCCCTGTGTGAAGGCCCCGTCTGCATTCCTGTCCTGTGGCCACGCCCTACAGAGGTACCCTCCCTGGTCCTGGGTCCTGACAGGCCGCAGGGTGAGCAGATGCTCTTTGTCACCCGTCCGTACAGCTCTCAGCTCACCCCCACTCTCTCGCCCGCTGTACTCTGGCCCCACAATCAGGACCCCCGTTGGCCCAATGCGGGCCAGCTCCGGGCCAGGTCCAGCGTCAGCCCTGACCCAAGCCACAGAGAAGAACCTGCCAGCCAGGTTCTGGGCATCAACACTGCACCTTACAGACAGCTCCTCCCCCTCCTGCAGATCGGCCTTCTGTACCGTCATACGCACCACCATAGAGCCCTTGTCTGGAGCCACCTCTGAGAGAAAGAAAATGCATTGCATGCAATGACTTCGAAACACCTTTGACTTACATTAATGTCTTAGAAAGGTTGTATTGACAGAGTAAATATAATTTGTAGAGCGGTTTTCAGATCCATATATAGTGCCATATATATACACTAGGTCAACCTCACAAACAAATGCTGTTCTGTGTTCAAGTTCAGACCCTAAGAACATTTGAGCAAGGTGTGACCATATCAGAACATTCTTGACCTGGAGTAGAGCCATTGCTTAATAAGCAGAAAAAAGTTTGACAAGCTCAAATAACAATTGACCCTATGTGCAAATGTTTAACACTCACAACACAAACACACACTGATAATTGTTCACCTTTAGCTATGACCTCCAGCATGGCTCCGTTTGTGCTTTTCTGGGCGATTGGGTACCAACTCCGGTCTGGGTCTTGGATCCACTCCTGGGATTGGCAGTAGATCCTGCCCCGGTCAGACAGCTCAAGCTGGTCCATCCTCAGCTTGTACGTGGCCTCCTCCACCTTGTCCAGTCCAATCAGCCCAGCCTGGTACCGCCCCTCAAACCCCAGACCTGGGCTCAACGTCAAATCCTTGTCTAACGAAATGATGGGGCGGGACAAGGTCTCCCCATCTCCGTGCAGATACCAGGTGACGGACAGGTGGGTGTGCTGGAAGGTGTTGCTTGAGGCTTGGCATTGCAGGGTTAGGGTGTCACCCTCAGACAGGCTCAGAGAGGCGAGGCCAGGGTAGGAAGTCGTCAGAGTGTCCTTAATCACTATGGAAACCAGGTTGAAGATATGGACATATACACTACAGCAGACAGATATCAATATTCATTAGCTGGAGCTTGGTGATGGTTTGTGAGTGATAGATACAGCAGATGGCCTGCTCTGCCAGTTAGGGTGACATTGGTGATTGATAATTGATTGTATAAAATTATACATTACCCTTTACAATGGTCTTATCATTGTAGGTCCCATCATAGATGGCCTCTGAGTTTGGGGTGTGACACTCATACTCTCCCTCATCTCCTTCCCCTAGGCTGTTGACATGGAAGAGGACGGAGGTCCCCAACAGACGCTCCAGAGTGATCTCATTCTTCGAGATGCGTCTGGAGTAGACAGCGTAGGCGAAGTCAGGATCTTGGGTGCTGATGATGTTGACCTCCAGAGTGGGTTTCTCTGGCCTGTAGATGCTGAACTGGAAATCCTGTTGGGCCTCTGGGTTTGAGAAGCCACTCACGTTGCAGGAGATGGACAGAGGGTAGCCAATCACACGATACAGAGGACCAGATTGCACCTCCACAAGCACCCTGGCCTCACCTGGACAGGGAAAAAACAGGGAGAAATGTGAGAAGGTAATCATCTAAAAACAGGATGGATTTACTTCAGACAATTGAAGCTATTCTGGCCTTAACCTCTAGTAGCCTCTTAACCTTAAATTCTGGCCCCTAACCTCTACTTCTGTCACCTCTATTGTTTCAGTATGGTTTCAGTCTGCACTCAATCACCTCTGCCACAATAAAATACTGTAGGCTTATCAATCCTGTACTTACATCAAACTATACTCTATATTACATCAAACTCTCTCTAAATTGCTAGTATGAACCAGCATCCTATCAGAGCGTGGTATTGTACCATACTCTCAGTGTCAGCTCTGTAAGAGTGAGTGGTGACGCATGACATTAGCTCTGCTGCAGGGGAGGTTGGATGTGGAAATGAGAAATATGTAATTACTGCTGTTTGAAAAAAAAAAACTGACAGAACTCATTGTAAAGGTCAGTGTATGTATGCATCAAGTGTCGAAATGTTTTCATAGAGCTCTTTTGATAAAAACAAAAGTGAATCATCCCCTGTGGGCTGTGCCACATCAATGATGTTTCACAACATTGCATCACTGTACTGAAGGGATTCAAAAACAGTGATATTTTACTGTCCACTTTAACATGCAACTCAACACAGTCATATATCTTGCTTTTCTGACCTGCGCAAGTTCAACAAACACACAATATTGCACAACTTTCAAAAGAACTGAACACATAGAAGACATCTGGAGATGGAAAACGTTTCAGAAAATCTCACCTTTTTCCAAAGGTCCACCCAAGATAGCCTTACCTAAGATTGTTGTTGAAAGAAAGGTGTGGGACCATATATACTGATATGACCATATATACTGATAAATGTATGCACTCACTGCAATGTAAGTTGCTTTGCATAAAAGCATCAGCTAAATTGCATATATTATTATATTATTATATATTATATTATATTATATTATATTATATTATATTATATTATATTATATTATATCTAATTGCTGGCCTATTTGTTTCTTTATGTCTTCACCCTGCACCTAAAAAGCTACTGTGCATGATACTGTCACATGCACAAGGCAACGTTCATATGAAGATAATTGAGCTGTGTTAATTATATATACTGTACATTCAAAGTGCATATTGTTACCCCCCCCTCCCCCCCAGGATAGTAGAAATATACTCTGCATCCCAATTCTCCACCATTTTCCTTGAGGTGCGACATGGATGCTTCCATCTTACAAGGTGGATAATTGGGATGCAGGTATACAATGCTCTTACCCCACTGGACGAGTCCACTCAGGTAGAATAGGAGACCTGTCCTCCACAGGTACAGCTGGACACGGCCCATTCTGTCCCTGCCTGAATAACACACAGGGGTTCAACTACACGCCTGTCTCCTAAACGACAGGCCAGTGACACAGTGAACTGAGCTCCGACACTCTGTGCTTCCCCAGTCTGTGTGTCTGTGTCGCTGTCAGTCTGTGTATCTGTGTCGCTGTCAGTCTGTGTGCTTGGTATTGTACTGTGGCTTTGACAGCCTCCTGCAGACATGCAAGAGGAAGTAAGACCCGCGGTTTCGTCTCACACGAACAGACCAGCGTCTAATCTCAGTAGAAATGCTTATGCTATTTCTCTCTGTATGTGTGTGTGTGTGTGTGTGTGTGTGTGTGTGTGTGTGTGTGTGTGTGTGTCCTGTGCTCCATCTGTCTCCTAATTATAGTGAGAGAATATTATGACGTTACACCAGAGAAAAGATGTCATCTCAATGTATTACTTTTGAATTATAAATCAATTTGACAACTATATCACCTGTCTCAGCAGTACAAATAAAAGGAGGAAGACAGATGCTACTTCAAAACTCATCTAAGAGTGTCACCTAGTGGACAAAGAGAAGCCACAGGGTGAGACAAATGTATCGGACTGGGATATTACCAGCATATTTCAATCTGTCTATGGAAGAACATCAAGAATTAATTGAAAATGGGAGAGCCTTGTTAGTCCTTCATTTGTTACATTAAGTTCATCAAAAATCCAATTCATAAAAGTTGTATAAGTGACATCAAGTTCAACATCGGTAAGCTGTTGAAAAATCATGAGACAAAATCAACCATTAGCAAATCACCCACTGAGAGCCCCTGTGTGGCTGAATCCTGTATTGCAGCTGTTTATACTCTGGGTTGAGGGCTAAGGATGGAATCTCAATGGTTCAATGGGCGCTTTGTTTGGACCAAAACAGCTAGCATTTAGTTAGTTTTTACCTATTCTGTCTAAGCATTGTATTGTCTAAGTCAATGCATTTGAAGGACAGTGGAACAAGTCTCCCGAGGCAGATGCATTGCCTCCCACAAATTGCATATGCTCCCAGCTAACCGTCTGCTCAACTATTGGCTTCCGAGTCCTAGACGGAACAGCAGGGTTCTGCATGTGCAGAGGACACCTAAAGGTCTTCCTCCACCTACTTTGCAATCTACCTTGCATCCAAGGTGTTCCTGACATGGTTTGAGCTCTGAACAGAGTGCTGCATTTAACTTTCTTCAACCATTCTAAACAGCCCACTTCATCCCTTGTGATCAAGCAGATGGTTACAATTTGTAAAAACCGACAACCCCTCCCACCCATCAGTTGCCTGGATCTCTAGGATTTAGGAAGTTGATGTGTGCGCGTGGGTGTATGTGTGAGTGTGTGTGTGTGTGTGTGTGTGTGTGTGTGTGTGTGTGAGTGTGGGTGCATGTGAGTGTGGGTGCATGTGAGTGTGGGTGCATGTGAGTGTGTGTGTGTGTGTGAGTGTGCGTGCGTGCGTGCGTGCGTGCGTGTGTGTGTGTGTGTGTGTGCGTGTGTGTGCGTGTGTGTGCGTGTGCATGTATGTGTGCGTGCGTGCGTGTGTGTGTGGGTGTGGGT
>NC_139666.1:13013151-13208151 GCF_951799395.1 Argentina silus | reverse complement strand
CTCTTCACCCAAGGAGGTGAACTCTGACTAATGAGTGCACTGTGAGAGGAGGAAGTGGTGTGTGTCTGAGAGACAGCCAAAGCCACAGACCTAGTTTATGGAACATTCCGTTAGAACAGGAAGACCCCATGGAACAAAATAGGACACACTAACTTCAATATACTCTTGAGTACATAATACAGAAACAGTACATAATACAAATATAGTATATAATACAAGGGGCAAGCATACACACACACACACACACACCCACACACACACACACACACACACACACACACACACACACACACACACACACACACACACACACACACACACACACACACAATGACAGGCCTAATTCCTGGGAGTTCGAGGTGCTGAACGTCTAGGCATTGGTTTGGGTTGAGCCTCAGCTGGAGTTGGCTGTCGAGGCCTGGATCGAGGCTGTGGCTTGGAG
Source organism: Argentina silus (assembly GCF_951799395.1). Lineage (NCBI taxonomy): Eukaryota > Metazoa > Chordata > Actinopteri > Argentiniformes > Argentinidae > Argentina > Argentina silus. The sequence continues at coordinate 13,207,709 of NC_139666.1, read as the reverse complement.
TTTGGTGTGGCTGGGGTCAGAGCTCTGCCCAGGGGTCGGGGCTCTGCCCTTTGGTCGGAGCTCTGCCCTGGGGTCAGATCTCTGTCCTGGAGTCGGGGCTCTGCCCTTTGGTCGGAGCTCTGCCCTGGGGTCGGATCTCTGCCCTGGGGCCGGGCTCTGCTCTGGGCCCTGGGCTGTGCTTGCTGGTGGTGGAGGGATGCTTGGCGAGTTGGCTGGATCAGGGGGGCCAGTCTCATCTCCGCCTCCTCTACAGGGGGACATGAGAGAAGAGAGGACTTCATCGTAAATCTACAGTTAGAAGTGATTGGTAATGGAGTACAGAGAGAGAACTAGCTAGATAGAATATGGGCAGCTTGCTTAAGTAGTGCTGGGTGACCACAACAGTGTTTGATTGCATAACTGTGTTTCTCTGCAACATCAGTTATTGTGCATTTTCAGTGGTGTGTGTGTGTGTGTGTGTGTGTGTGTTTTAAACGGTGTATGTTTAGTACCTTCCAGGCGTCTCTTGTGCCTGCAGCTCCTGCACACACACGCTATGGTGATGATGAAGACGATGAGGAGCAGACCACCTCCGCTAGCCAGAATCCACAACATAAGCCATAGCTCCATACCAAACAGCAGTGCTGCGAAGACATCAACATCATCATCATCATCATCATCATAAGCAGCAGCAGGTCGGTTAATTCAAATTCACTTGTGCACCTCTTTCTATTTCTAATAATAACAATAATAACTTTACTTTATGTAGCACATAACAACTAACACACACTCATTACAACTCACACACACACACACACACACACACACACACACACACACACACACACACACACACACACACGCACACAACAGGACAACATGTGTGTTTTACAAACCTGTGCATTTAGGGGTAACATCTTCACTGATCTTCCTGCTGGCTTTGTTAATGGTTGTACATGAGTAACGGTCATTGGGCCTGATGGTTACTATCAGAGTTGTGTTAGTGTGGTCCTGCAATGTTTCTCCATTATGGCTCCACACTACACTCACGTCCATAGTTTGCCCCACATCACAACTCAACTTAACTGATTTCTCATCACAGGTGAATGTTACACGTGGTTTAGACACAGACGCTGAGAACACAAATAGACACACTTTGAGAAAGACATACAGTATGACATAGTATACCTAACACGTGTGTGTGTGTGTGTGTGTGTGTGTGTGTGTGTGTGTGTGTGTGTGTGAGTGTGTGTGTGTGTGTGTGTGTGTGTGTGTGTGTGTGTGTGTGTGTGTACTTACGGAGAACACACAGTCGAGCTGTGGTATTAGTCTCGAGATTCCCGTTTTGGTTGTAGACTGTTGCCTGATACATCCCAGTGTTCGCCAGTTGTAGGTTCTCCAGATGGAGGGACCCATCTTTACTGATATTGTGTTTCCACTTAGACTCCCTCCTGTTGTCGTTCACTAACTCTGAGCCATGTGTCCACCGTAAGTGGAAGGCTGTCAGATCATGAAGGTCTGGTTTACCCACGGATAAAGTCTGGGACCCCCCCACAGCACCGTAAATACACTCTTTTTCAGCACCTGCACAATGGCATCCAGTCATGTTATATCAATGCAATACAGACAGTAACACACACACACTCTCTCTCTCACACACACACACACACACACACACACACACACACACACACACACGCACACACACACACACAATTGTTATTGGGTAAATGGCTCCTGCAACTCTAGTAATGTAATTAGCATTTAATGATACTGAAATAAAGATTATAACAGTTAGTATGAACATTATCTAGTATATTCATTATTACCATCTAGAAAATATAACAAACTCAGCTGGTACATTCATACAGTACAACATTTGTATGTATTTATAAAACGGTTTCTAAATAATAATAATCTTAATAATAATTTTCTAATAACGCAATCTGACAGTGGTGGTATATTTTCAATAAAGTGTACCGACGGCAAATGCCTCGTTACCCGTCCATTTATCACTGCACTCATTGACAATAATCACACTTTCCCTTCCCTATCTATGCGGACATTGGCAACTGAACAATCTTCACTTCCCCTTCCATGGAAAAAAAAGGAGAAGCAAACAAAATAACTGGGAAAAAAACCTGTATTTAACTTCAGTATGTGAGATGTAAAACATGTTAAGATTTACCAGGTCAAATAATTATTAACATATTTGATTACACATAATTAGTTTTCCCACTTATTTGATTCAGTCTTCATTTAGAAACAGAACGCAACAGAACATTGGAACAGCCTTTACATCGCCTTCCTTCAGTAGCTTTACATTAGGCTACAGTAACACATACATGAGGACAGTGTTACAGACTTACACAAACAATGTGTAAATACAAATATACAAATATCGTAAATAGTTTGAGCTTATCGGCAAACTCACCTGCAAACTCCAGAGAGAGGAGAAAGAGAGGCACCAGATCCATCAGGGCCATTCTATGAGAGTGAGCGCATCTGGGCACCTGCTTTAGTTCATATGTATGCGCTTGTGTGTGTGTTTGTGTGTTTGTGTGTGTGTGTGTGTGTGTGTGTGTGTGTGTGTGTGTGTGTGTGTGTGTGTGTGTGTGCGTGCGTGCGTGCGTGCATGCGTGTGTGCGTGCGTGGGAGAGAGAGAGAGTGAGTGAGAGAGTGAGTGAGAGACATCCGCATGTGTCAAAGTGGAAGTCTTGATCTTTTGACTGACTGGTTAAGTTTTGCTGAAGTTGTTAGTTGGCCTTGACTTTCAAGAGACTGGACAAATAGAGAACCTTCACTACTATACAACCAATGAGGCAAAAGTAAATGGTCAGATGAAATGGTATCTTAGTCTGGGTCAATGGGTCAAGCTGGTCTGGGTTTCGGTCAGGCTGAAGACTCCATATCCATGTATTGTGTGTTCATCTGAGTGTTCTACTCAGGGTTGAGGTTCATTGTTTTTTTTTGTATCATTTGAATTTGACATGGAATATGTTTGTAGTATGGTCAAATTGTGAACTGATGGAAATTTAGACCATATGATCATTGGTGTATTAAAATTGGATCCTCAGTGACGTAGTGCAATACCATATGAAACACCAGCCATCTGGGTTTTGACTTTCAAACAGCTCTGGATTTGAATACTTACAGTTGGAAGACAGGTATAAAACAGAATGTTGAGGAACATATCTTTCTCTTTGTTTTCTGGTCTGTGGTCCCAGCTGTTTGTGAGAACAGTATACCGGCTATGTGGTTAGTTCTCTCCCTCTCTCATTTAGAATGTAACATAGATTTCTCTATGATGTATTTGCCTTGTAATAGTTGTAGAAGTTTTATTTATTATTATTATTAAGTGTTATTAAAGCCTAATTTCATTTATTCTTACTTGACCATTCTTGCTCTACTTAACCTAAACTCAGCAATTCTTTGCACATAGTGTTTATTAAATTACTTGGAGTCAGATTATAATTATTAAGATATGCTTTGTTGTTAACAAATACATACGTTTCCTTGCTAATCCTTCATATTGTAACTGCCAACCTACTTATTACGCTCTACAGGTTATGTTTGTTCTTTGATAGATGACAAACTTGGACCTTGGTTTATATACATTTATATGAAAATGCTTCAGTAATTAACCGTTCCAACCAGCCATGTCCATGCTATCATGATATAATGTTAAGCAATTTCTTATCTCATTAGACAACACGGTCCTTAGTTTAAGGCCAACAAACTTTTGCAAAATAAGCTTTTGCTCATGGTATTCAGGGACCCGTTTTTGGCTTGTGAGTGCTCATTTTAGAATTAGCATCTCTTTAATTATTGTATGTGATACTATATGAAAATACATGAACAATTTCAATGTATGTAACATGCATTATTACTAGGGGTAGACTGGCTACTCAACAGAATTTGGGCATTTTACAGACACGATCATCACCTGATAATTTGTAGATATTATCCGTAATCGGAGTTCGTTTGACCTAGCCTACAGCAGAGGCAGCCTACAACTTCATTATAGTGGAGGACACGTGTCTTGTGTAAGAGCAATGAAATATAGGCCTATGTTTATTTTCCACGTAATAACAGCATCTGGGGATGATTAGGATGTATTATGAGCAAAAGCCGAGGTAAGCTCCTACTTGCATGAACCATGCATTAAATACCTGGAGGAAACTAAGGAGTGAGGAGTAATAGGCACTGGCTAATCAGCATTCCGAACAACTATAGGAGAATAATGAGCTCAGCACACCCCTATTAACAGAGAACCTACTGTATATATAGGAGAACTTCAGACAGGGGTGCTGATGAGAGTAAGGAGAAAATACATGGACAAATGGGGGGAAATGATTTATAGATATTAAATGGCAATCTGACTTTCCAAGTCACTAAGTCTGTTAGCATGGCATTGTCTATATTTAAATATCAGTATTTATGATTAATGAAAAATTAAACATCAGGTAAGGCACATTGCATCTGAATTTATTTTGGCCCTTAACTGCCCTTACTTGCTTATGTGCGCCCTCTGCTGCCATTGTATATACTACTGGCTACCTGGATACCTGTAAAACCAGTTTTATGGAGGCATGGAAAAACACTTTCACTTTCTATAGCCAATTACCAGGGGAGGGGGAGACGAATGTATCAATGGCTGCCTCCTATTTCTTGAATATTGTAGTAATCCAAGTAATGTTCGTGTGCTTCATTCTTGGTGAGTATACATATATTACCATCTGATTGATTTGTAACATGGTCTACATTGTCTACAGTACATTACCTTGTATACAACTGGCAGTTAATATGGCGAATTTCCATGCCATGCTATGCTAGCATTGCGTGATAAGAATTGTATGGAATAAAGATGTTGTTATATATATATTTTTAGATAGTTACGATGGGCTCGCCACCAATATTGTTACACCCCGAAAACTGACTTTAGAAATGGGAGGGGAAACCAAACCGTGAGGTTGTCTAACCATGGCGAATGGCCAACAGGTGTGGAGTAGACCATATGTATATAAGTGGTTTACAAATATGACTAGAATCAAAACTATATAAATACTGTGCACAGAGCTGGACCAACTCGGCTTTGTTACTTGTAATAAAAGTCTTTGAGAAAACTCTCTTTCACAGTCTTCGAACAGAAGACTTCCACGACATTAAATTCCAGTCATGCGAACACGCAGCTCGCTTTTAAATGACAGGTCTGGACAAGCAAAAGAATCTGTGTCTGCGTTGTGTTCTGATATTGTTTAGGGCGTATTGTCTTCCGATCTGTATACAGCCTATTAAATACATATTAAATACAGCGAGGGGAGAAAATGCAAGCACAACATGGCTACGGCAGACCGTGAATAGACACATTTTTAATGTGACCTCTCGCCTTGATTACTGCTACGCACTCTCGGCGGGCTCACCGCCTCCGCCATCAGACATCTGCAGCTCATCCAGAATGCTGCTGCCCGTCTGGTGTTCAATCTCCACAAATTCTCCCATGTCATCCCCCTTCTCTGCACCCTTCACTGGCTTCTGGTAGCAGCTCCAGTAGCAGGTTGTAAAGGCAACAGACCCTCCCTAGTTGCAAGCAATGGTCAGCCCCCAAACCCCTGCCCGATCACTCTGTTCTTCCACCTCGGCTCTCCGCCTGGCACTGCCGCCTCTCTCGCCTCTCGCGCTGTTCGGTCACGGCTTTTCACTGTCTTGGCGCCCCGGTGGTGGAACGAGCTTCCCACTGCTGTCAGGACTGCAGAGTCATTACCTATCTTCCGCCTTAGACTGAAGACCCATCTCTTCAGGCTACATCTTGACTGTCCCTCCTAAAGACATATTCACCCCCCACTACCCCTCTGTAGTTCCTCTGCTGTAAAAGGAATTCTTCCTTCTTCTAGCATTGTGACTGCCAATAGCCCCTGGTCCAAGCATAGATTTTTTTTTTTCTTATGATGACTGATGTATAGATGATTCTCTTAGACAATTGTACTTCTGTACTATCTCATGTTAGACCTATATTTATCACAAAATAGTATAACTAAGTCGCCGCATGTCCAAGTGAATGATTCACTAATCTCTGATCTTACATCTCAATTAAGTTTGTCCTAGTAAGACTAATGATTCACCAAGGCAAGGTTTGCTATAGCTGGTATCCATTCCTTCCTAGCCACTGATCTGAAAGTAATGGGGTGTGTGTGTGTGTGTGTGTGTGTGTGTGTGTGTGTGTGTGTGTGTGTGTGTGTGTGAGTGCGTGCGTGCGTGCGTGCGTGCGTGCGTGCGTGCGTGCGTGCGTGCGTGCGTGCGTGCACATGCATACATGTGTGAAGGGGGTGGTTCTGTATTTCCAGGGAATGCATGACCTGCTCAACTAATGCTCTGTTTTGTGTCTCCAGTGGAGGGGACTGACAAGCAGCATGGCGGACTGGGGCGGAAGATCACAGTGACCCCCACCATTACAGGAGTCATAGAGGAGATCCTGTGGAAACACAACGGCAACAAGGTGGTAGAGTTTGATGGCAGACTGAATAAGGAGTATGGCTCATATGTAGGCAGGACTGTCCTGGACTGGTCCTCTGGAGAGCTAACTATCAGTGACCTCAAAGACACAGACAGCGGACCCTATGAGTTAGAGGCCCTCATCAATGGAAAGTTGCAGTTTTCACATCATAATGTGGAAGTCATTGGTAAGTTTGTATCCACAGTAGTAGGCATATAGACAAATATGCATGTATCATCATAAGGGCCTCTGGCTACTCTTTCTTTGATACATATATCAAAGTTGCTGATGGTTTTACCCACATCAACACACACCCACATCACCCCTCAAAACAAATGAGCTGACTAGTACCTCTTATTTCCTTTCTAAAGCCTTCCTGGAGAGAGAGAATGGGCAATTACAGAAAACCTGATGAACCCTAATTGTTCAGACTCAAGCCTATAAGTCCCTCTCTGCTGGTTTCATTATAGTGGATATGACAACATGCAATGCAGTTGTTACAGTATGTGCAGGTGACTGTAGCACAGTCTGCTGTTTAAAGATGATTTGATACAGTTTACTGTGTTTGTAGATGAAGTGGCTCAGCCAAGCGTTTCCTGTGCAGTCAACGACAACAGCACCACAACAACATCAGAAACCATGGTAATGCTGCTGTGTTCTGCAGACCCCCAGCCCCAGATCAGTTTCAGCTGGAGGGTTCCAGGGGGGTTGAAGCATCTGGGAGCAAAGCTATCCATCCCTGGGAGGGACAAACATGACGAGTCTGTCTACTCATGTGTGGTGACTAACCCAGTCAGTGAGAAAATGACAAATTTCACCCTGAGGGAGTGTTACACAGGTAAGACACAGCAGCTATAGTACAATAACAGTACAGTACAGTAATCATTTGCTGTATTCTCTTTTGTAATACACACAATGAGTAGTGCAGTGTTATAATTGCTTAATGCATGTCTAAAGATGCCAAGGCTACAGTACAGTTGCTGTATTATTTTTTTAGATACTCAGACTACATTGTGTAGTGTTGTAACCGCTTAATGCTTATTTATGATGACCACAACACTGCAAATCTGTGAGCTGTAGTTGTACAGTGTCAGCAAAAAGGCTTCATGGTGTTTCTCTGCAGAAGAAGGGGTCCTAGCGTCTTCAAGGGTCCTAGCTGGCGTGCTGACGTCCATCCTGTTAATTCTGGTTGTGATAGGCATTCTCGTTCTCTTGTTGTACCACAGGAAACACAAGAAAGGTAAGGCCATCCTACAGGTATGACACAATCAGAACAGGCCATCTGATTCAAGATTCAGGACATGAAGGGCAAGCCCCTCATAAGATCGCCAAATTATCCCTCTCACTGTCTCATCTAATCATTTGTCTTCTTCTCTGCTCTGTGGTGTATTACTGGCAGCAGGGAAAATCCTTCCTGGGGGGGTGAGACCGGACGAAGGTACCATATGAGGATTTGCTTTACGTGTCTTTTTTCATCTGACAATCACATCTGACGGCATATTAGACATCTGATATTGTTCTAGTCAGGTTCAAGTCAGACTCTCAATAATGAATGATACCCCCTTGATAGCCTTGTTTCTGTTTGATCTCAACAGAAACACCATTGACAGAGAAGGAAGATCTAAAGGATGTCCAGTCATTGGTGAACACAAGTGGAACTCCACACAAAGGTTCTGCTTGTAGAATCTTTATGAGTTAAATAAGTCCATTTTACTTCTATACCCATTTGATATTGAGGCATCCGTTAACCTCATTTTCTCTGTTACTGTCTGTTTGATATTAGAGATCTCTAATGCAAAAGGGTGAACCAGTCCACGATGCAGTAGTGTTTGTTTTGACTGACATTTCAGTGTATCTCACAATACTCATTATTAATCTTCCTCTCATGTTCTTATGTGTTGCTCGTTCTGTTGTTCTGTGTTTCAGTATCAGAGACAGACAAGGACAAGACTGAGAACAAGGACAGGACTGAGAAGAAAGACAAGAAGACAAGGATTGAAACACAAGCTCCTCCAGTCGTAAACGGCCAGCAACTAGCCAGCACTGAGTCTCAGGATTCCCAGAATGAACAAGAGACAAAAATCTATGTTGTCGAGTCAGCAAGTGATAAGGGAAGGGACGTAGATGACACCGGTTCCAATCACGGTACTGAGGAGGAGTTGGATCTCAATAAGCCTCCAGCTAGTCAGGACACATCAGAACACAAGAGAGGTAAGGCCATCCTACAGGTATGACAAAATCAGAACAGGCCATCTGATTCTAGATTCAGGGCATGAAGGGCACAGTTAAGTATTCAGGAAGGGCAAGCCTCTCATAAGATCCCCAAATTATCCCTCTCACTGTTACATCTCTTGATAGCCTTTTTTCTGTTTGATCTCAACAGGCACACCATTGACAGAGAATGAAGAACCAAAGGATGTCAGCCTTGAGTCTCAGGATTCACAGAATGAACAAGAGACAACCAATGTTGTCGAGTCAGCAAGTGATAAGGGAAGGGACGTAGATGACACCGGTTCCAGTCACGGTACTGAGGAGGAGTTGGATCTCACTAAGACTCCAGCTAGTCAGGACACATCAGAACACAAGAGAGGTAAGGCCATCCTACAGGTATGACACAATCAGAACAGGCCATCTGATTCTAGATTCAGGGCATGAAGGGCACAGTTAAGTATTCAGGAAGGGCAAGCCTCTCATAAGATCCCCAAATTATCCCTCTCACTGTTACATCTCTTGATAGCCTTTTTTCTGTTTGATCTCAACAGGCACACCATTGACAGAGAATGAAGAACCAAAGGATGTCAGCCTTGAGTCTCAGGATTCACAGAATGAACAAGAGACAACCAATGTTGTCGAGTCAGCAAGTGATAAGGGAAGGGACGTAGATGACACCGGTTCCAGTCACGGTACTGAGGAGGAGTTGGATCTCACTAAGACTCCAGCTAGTCAGGACACATCAGAACACAAGAGAGGTAAGGCCATCCTACAGGTATGACACAATCAGAACAGGCCATCTGATTCTAGATTCAGGGCATGAAGGGCACAGTTAAGTATTCAGGAAGGGCAAGCCTCTCATAAGATCCCCAAATTATCCCTCTCACTGTTACATCTCTTGATAGCCTTTTTTCTGTTTGATCTCAACAGGCACACCATTGACAGAGAATGAAGAACCAAAGGATGTCAGCCTTGAGTCTCAGGATTCACAGAATGAACAAGAGACAACCAATGTTGTCGAGTCAGCAAGTGATAAGGGAAGGGACGTAGATGACACCGGTTCCAGTCACCGTACTGAGGAGGAGTTGGATCTCACTAAGATTCCAGCTAGTCAGGACACATCAGAACACAAGAGAGGTAAGGCCATCCTACAGGTATGACACAATCAGAACAGGCCATCTGATTCTAGATTCAGGGCATGAAGGGCACAGTTAAGTATTCAGGAAGGGCAAGGCCTTCATAAGATCACAGAATGATCCTTCTCACTGTCTCATCTCTTCATAGCCTTGTTTCTGTTTGATCTCAACAGGCACACCATTGACAGAGAATGAAGAACCAAAGGATGTCAGCCTTGAGTCTCAGAATTCACAGAATGAACAAGAGACAACCAATGTTGTCGAGTCAGAAAGTGATAAGGGAAGGGACGTAGATGACACCGGTTCCAGTCACGGTACTGAGGAGGAGTTGGATCTCACTAAGACTCCAGCTAGTCAGGACACATCAGAACACAAGAGAGGTAAGGCCATCCTACAGGTATGACACAATCAGAACAGGCCATCTGATTCTAGATTCAGGGCATGAAGGGCACAGTTAAGTATTCAGGAAGGGCAAGCCTCTCATAAGATCCCCAAATTATCCCTCTCACTGTTACATCTCTTGATAGCCTTTTTTCTGTTTGATCTCAACAGGCACACCATTGACAGAGAATGAAGAACCAAAGGATGTCAGCCTTGAGTCTCAGGATTCACAGAATGAACAAGAGACAACCAATGTTGTCGAGTCAGCAAGTGATAAGGGAAGGGACGTAGATGACACCGGTTCCAGTCACCGTACTGAGGAGGAGTTGGATCTCACTAAGACTCCAGCTAGTCAGGACACATCAGAACACAAGAGAGGTAAGGCCATCCTACAGGTATGACAAAATCAGAACAGGCCATCTGATTCTAGATTCAGGGCATGAAGGGCACAGTTAAGTATTCAGGAAGGGCAAGGCCCTCATAAGATCACAGAATGATCCTTCTCACTGTCTCATCTCTTCATAGCCTTGTTTCTGTTTGATCTCAACAGGCACACCATTGACAGAGAATGAAGAACCAAAGGATGTCAGCCTTGAGTCTCAGGATTCACAGAATGAACAAGAGACAACCAATGTTGTCGAGTCAGCAAGTGAAAAGGGAAGGGACGTAGATGACAACGGTTCCAGTCACGGTACTGAGGAGGAGTTGGATCTCACTAAGACTCCAGCTAGTCAGGACACATCAGAACACAAGAGAGGTAAGGCCATCCTACAGGTATGACAAAATCAGAACAAGCCATCTGATTCTAAATTCAGGGCATGAAGGGCACAGTTAAGTATTCAGGAAGGGCAAGCCTCTCATAAGATCCCCAAATTATCCCTCTCACTGTTACATCTCTTGATAGCCTTTTTTCTGTTTGATCTCAACAGGCACACCATTGACAGAGAATGAAGAACCAAAGGATGTCAGCCTTGAGTCTCAGGATTCACAGAATGAACAAGAGACAACCAATGTTGTCGAGTCAGCAAGTGATAAGGGAAGGGACGTAGATGACACCGGTTCCAGTCACGGTACTGAGGAGGAGTTGGATCTCACTAAGACTCCAGCTAGTCAGGACACATCAGAACACAAGAGAGGTAAGGCCATCCTACAGGTATGACAAAATCAGAACAGGCCATCTGATTCTAGATTCAGGGCATGAAGGGCACAGTTAAGTATTCAGGAAGGGCAAGGCCCTCATAAGATCACAGAATGATCCTTCTCACTGTCTCATCTCTTCATAGCCTTGTTTCTGTTTGATCTCAACAGGCACACCATTGACAGAGAATGAAGAACCAAAGGATGTCAGCCTTGAGTCTCAGGATTCACAGAATGAACAAGAGACAACCAATGTTGTCGAGTCAGCAAGTGAAAAGGGAAGGGACGTAGATGACAACGGTTCCAGTCACGGTACTGAGGAGGAGTTGGATCTCACTAAGACTCCAGCTAGTCAGGACACATCAGAACACAAGAGAGGTAAGGCCATCCTACAGGTATGACAAAATCAGAACAAGCCATCTGATTCTAAATTCAGGGCATGAAGGGCACAGTTAAGTATTCAGGAAGGGCAAGCCTCTCATAAGATCCCCAAATTATCCCTCTCACTGTTACATCTCTTGATAGCCTTTTTTCTGTTTGATCTCAACAGGCACACCATTGACAGAGAATGAAGATCGAAAGGATGTCACCCTTGAGTCTCAGGTTTCACAGAATGAACAAGGGACAACCAATGTTGTCGAGTCAGCAAGTGATAAGGGAAGGGACAAAGATGACCGAGGGACCGGACGGATGGAGGGAGCGGACGAAGGTACCATAGGAGGAAAAGACGGAGTCACATCAGCTAACGAAAAACCCACCAAGAGTGATGAGGACTTGTGCTGACGTGACCCCTAGTCCAGCTCTTGAGAACCAACACACCCCAGAGTGCATCACAGGAGCAGTCAATTTGACATCTGTAGCATTCATTTTCTGTTTGACAGAAAACAAAAATCCTAATGATTCATCTTTGCAGCTCTCTCCCATAGTGTCCCTCACACCCAGCAGCAGCCTGACACAGCTAGCATCATATATAATAATATATAATATAATAATAATATATAATAATGCTTTTATCCAAAGCGACTTACATTGCAGTGAGTGCATACATTTCAGTATATATGGTCCCAGCAGGAATCAAACCCACAACTTAAGCGTTGTTAGCGCCATGCTCTACCAACTGAGCCACAGAGGACCACAGGTCCCAAACAGGACAGCGAATCAGACCAGCCCAATCATAGGCAGATGTACCATCCTCTGCCACCCCAGGGCAGGCTCAGAGCCCTACCACACACACACACCAGACCTACTGGGGGCTACTGGTACACCTGTATGACTTTAAAGGCACTATATGTGAGAAGACACTAATGATGTTTGGCTGACATCTCCATCTGATTTTGTACTTAATTAAATCTTGGTAGTAAAATTCTGTCTGCCCACTGTGCAGAAAGAATACTGAAGTCAAATTTGATTGATGCAGCAGATGCAGCTCTCTTTTCGTTATTGTCAGAACAAGCTGTGATATTTTTCTTCAATGGGTTTTGATTACACCACTGCTGGATACACTGTAACTTTGTAACTTTTATTTAATCTTAAGAAATGTATGTGTATGTTCACATGCCCACCACAATAACATACATGTGCACAACAGTAAGTGAGGTTATGAAGGTGAACACCCTGACAGGTGTTGTAATCTCCTATACTATATGACATATGACATATGACACGTATATGACAGATTCAACAGCAGATTATGTTATTAATACACTTATTAACATATTAACTTGTGAGAGGATGCATTTTATAACAAAAAGGCACACCCGGTAATATGTCTGACCAAATAAGACCAAATTGTGATCATCTTAAGCACAAGGATGAACCAAATGTGCTTGCCATAGTGTTGTCTTCCGTGGACGTCTAGGCCTTTTTGTGTTGCCGAGCTCACCAGTGCGTTCTTTTTTTCTCAGAATGTACCAAACTGTTGATTTGACCACTCCTAATATTGCTGCTATCTCTCTGATGGATTTGTTTTGGTTTTGCAGTCTAGGGATGGCCTGTTTCACTTCCATTGAGAGCTCCTTTGACCGCATGTTGTGAGTTCACAGCAAAAGCTTCCAAATGCAAATGCCACACTTGGAATCCACTCAGACCTTTTACCTGCTTAATTGATAAAGAAATAACAAAAGAATAGCCCACACATGTCCATGAAACAGCTTTTGAGTCAGTTGTCCAATTACTTTTGGTCCCTTGAAAAAGAGGGGGCTACATATAAAAGAGCTGTAATTCCTAAACCCTTCCTCCAATTTGGATGTGAATACTCTCAAATTAAAGCTGGGAGTCTGCACTTTATGCCCATATTCATATATAACTGTAACTTGAATATGTTTTGGTAAACAGCTAAAATAACAAAAATTGTGTCAGAGTCCAAATATATATGGACCTAACTGTATGTCTAGTATTGATTCTAGGCTTTGCATTTGCCTTTGGAGACTTGCATTTACCTTTGGAGCCTCCAGGAGGTAGGTGTAAATGTGTCAGAGACTACCATTCGCAGAATACATCACCATCCAAACTATGTAAACATTTCAAGGAAAATTAAACTATATATTTAGTAATGATAGAGTAACTGGGTGATGATACTGCTGACAACTGCTGTACAAGCAAATGCCTCCAAATTCATTAGATGGCGCTTCATCATACAGTAAGACAATGACCCCAAGCATACTGCCATAGCAGCTAGGGAGTTTTTCAGGGCAAACAAGCAGAAAGTTCTTGACTGGCCAAGTCAATCTTCAGATTTACATCCAATTGAACATGCATTTCATTTCCTAATGATAAGATTTTAGGCAAAAATACCTCAAATCAAACAACTGAAGATGGCTGCAGTAATATACCCAGCATCTGGTGGGGTCAAGAGGTTGCTGACTTCAGGCAGCTAAATATGAGTACTTTATTTGGACATTATATGTTTTTTTCCAATACTTTTGGAGCCCTAATATAGGAGAAGTGTGTTTAACAAATGTTGTACTTTCTAAATGGTAAACCCAATCTGAAAGAAGGCATTGTACATGGAACTGGTGATTTATTTCCTCTTAAATAAACTTTGATACTGCTTACATTACATTACATTACTTGATACACTTTATTTTATAACTTTCATTTAATTCTATGAAATGTATGTGGTTTTACTAATCAATGGAAAGCCCTGGTTTTCATAGCACAACTGAGACACTATCTACAGTGCAGAGAGCTGCTATCGGCTATTGTTCAGATTCCAGTCAAAGTCTTGTGAAATAAACACAGTATTTTACAAGAGATATTTTGTTAGAGGTTTTGGGAAGGATATTGTAATTACTTGGAGAAAGGGTAAAAACAAAATTCCGGTATGCGGAATTGGTTGTAAAACCCTTTTTGTATCAGTAGGGGTCAGTGTTCAATAGCAATTTATCTACATCACTCCAGTCACAATATGAGTTATCAATGTAGGCTGTAGTTTTTGAATGCAAACAATAAATCATTTAGCTGTTTCTATAGAAATGGCAACTTCTGTTTTTGAGTGACATCATAGAGTAGCCTTAATTACATTGATCAGAGAAGCAAGTGAAGAAAATAACCTCATGAATCATGATTAACCCATGGAACATTTCCAGCCAATTGATTGTTATATAATTTCAAAAGGGTACTGCAATTTCCCTTAAATTCAAACACTTATAACGATAGACATCATCTCGACATTCTTTGCACAATAACTGCCCTAATGCAAACCACAGTATTAATCCTTTACAAAAAAATGAACAAAGACACAATTCAGCCTTCAATCCCGCAGCTTAGTGGCTAATGAAAAGAATACCAAGACAAAAATGAACAAGAGAACAGGTTCATCCCAAAACGAAATGACAAGCTGGTGTAGATTTCCAAAGGGAATAGGAATCTGACATGGTCAATCCTGATTAGTTTAACCTCTGAGTCAAAGAGAGGCCTCTGATCTGCTACCAGCTGACCTGTGGGTTCAGAGCACCAGAGAAGAATGAACAGTATTGGATTTCTGTGGTCACAACAAATACCGGAGGGATATTAGAATATTGAATTATTCTGGTGGGGTGTGTAGGCATTGCTACTGCTGATGGGGGTTATAATGGAGTTCCTCTGAGACCTGGTTGATGTCTTGGCTGGCAGCAGGGGATCTCTGATCCTGTGTCTGATACTTAGGCTGGAGTGCTGGTTCACCTCCCCATACCTCCCTTTACTTCCAAAATGTACTCATTGTTAAAGGAGAGATTCTATTACTATTACTACAGTATACCGCTGACAAAATACCCTTATTTTGACTTGAGAGAACATCCCATGGGAGAAATGACCAGGCTATTCATGCTGTCACAGTACCACTCACATGGTTCTCTTGAGATCGTCTCAATTCAACATTCTGATTCAACACATAACAGCAGGTCTGCCCAATAAAGCCATGTGACTCCCTTTCATACATGAATGCCCATTTCCTCCTACACATCAGATGTTTGTGTCCCATTGGAGTGTAATGTTCTCTCAGACAGGGGCCCAATTTGAGTTTCCTCTCTAGATCGTTTGGGTCCAGTTTGGCTCCACTGCAACTTGAGAGGGAGAGAGAATGAGAGAGAGTGGGCCACCCTCCAGAATGGCCTTTTATAACAGGTTGATTAGCATGCTTGGTTGTTTAAATTGCCTCCTGGAGGGCTGAGGTGGAATCGAACAATATCCTCTGGCTTTAGACTCTGGCCCCATAGCTTCTCATTTATTTTTATGCAGGGTTAAGATAGAGCCTTGGCACTGCTCCACTGTGGAGGGAGGCTGAGCCCAAGGAGGCCAGATCCGGGTGGCTTAGGATGAATCAATTAATATTGGTTCAATAAAAGTCTACGTATGAATGGCTCTTTTTGTGCCATGGTTTACTGTGACAGAGCAAACTGTGTGCCCACCATCATTATGTGGATGAATCACTTAGCGTGGTGGAGACTGCATAATGGAGTAACGAACGAGACTCCTTTCCCTATTATTGTCCATGACCTCAATTAAGGGTTGTTTTGTCTCCAGATCCAAGTTTTATGAGAATACCAGGGGTGACTAAGAGAGAATTGTTCAACATAGTTGTTATCACTTTGTATTCACTCAAGGCTGCCTTCCAGGATACGGTGGGGGTTTATTACTGTATCTGGGCCCGACCCAATCCGTACACTCCATTCTGCTATTAACATTTGGTCATCATACTGCATGCAACATTTAAGAGGGCCCAAGGCACACACTTAAATATCCAGGGCAGTAACAAACATGATGTTCTTCTTTCCTATCCACAAGGAGAGGCATAAACAGTGTTACTATTATAACACTTGCTGCACTTCCACACGTTAGCTTTTTACAGTTTGGGTGGAAAGTTAAAATAGATTTATGTGAAACCCTTTAATTCCTTGCCTTTCATCAAAGAATGTGTCCTTTTTATGAGCAATCTATGACTTCCACACTGAGAGGAAGACGTCAAAAAAGATGAGAGTGACAACATTCTCAACACTCCTACTCCTTAGATCATTGTTGGGGCAGATTTGTGCGGCTGCAATGTTTTCATTACTTCTCTAATAACAATCTTAATTTGAGGATGTTATCTGCAGTTGTTTGAATTACACAGTGTCTATTAAGCAAAATACTGTTGTCATTTTCATATTTGGAGACCGCAATGTAAACACTGCTGACAGACCTCCAGGTTGAACAAAAATGCCTGCGTAGGCATCTCAGCCTGATAAAGTCAGCTTGCATGCCCCTCATAGCAGATCCTTTACTATCCAGGAGGCCTAAACCCAATTACAGAGTTTTAAAACATCCCTCTGTGGTCTGGGCAGACTTTGAAGCCACAGAGACTAAACTGTGTTGGTACACTTTCTCTGTCACCCAACCTCCTGGAAATATTTCTGAAAGGAAATGTTTACCGTAAGCCCAATTTCAAAGTAAATAATGCGGTGTGTTTCATTCTAAAGACCGGCAAAGGTCTCAAAGTCTCTGCGTGTTTTCGTGTTGGTTTCACACTGGCATTCATTTCAACAAATCTTTCCATGTGTGTCTCTCTTTTAATTAGCTGCTCTGCCAAAAGGGACCTTGAGCCGGTCAGAATTTGTCCTCTCAATTTAAGCAAGCAGAGTGGACAGATTACTTTACCATGTAGAAGCAAAATGCTCATTAATATCTAAAAGGTATGACTGCTTTTGGCAGCTGGTTTGAACTTTTTTTTAATGAATCTAAATTAAGGGTTACGAATTTGTTTATGTGAGTTTAGTTTATCCTTCAGGGCAATCAGTGTCATTTAGAGTAAATGAAGGCCTGCACAGTACACCCCACTGACATAGAGACAAAAGACTTGTGACTGAAAACATATCTATAATTTCCATATTCTCATACTATCAATACCTTTTAAGAAACTCATCATCTGATTTCACACTCTTTTGTTTTGAACAATGAACAAGCACCATATGATCTTATTTGTCATACTGTAGATACGCTGGGTAGGTTGTTGAATTCCCATGTGTATATTATTGAAAAGGGGTTAAGTTGTCACAGAGAGCTCATGTTTACAATTTGCTCACATTTCTAAACAGCAGTGTAACCATTTCTAATTAACTTTTGGGGGGAATATATGTATACCCCTTTTTGAAACAATTGAATATATATCCTCTCAACGCCCCATAGAGACAATGCCTGTGAAATAACAGAGGAAATCACTCTGTTTTTGTTTTGTGTTGTCATGCGTGTGTAGTCCTGTAAATACATTTCTCAATAGCTCAGTTGCTTGGTGCAGGGCTTTGTGGGTCCTTTATTTGAACAAGCTGCCTGTCAATGTGCCATGCTGAAAGATCTCTGCTTGTGCACTCGCAGACCTGACACGATTCTCATGTGACACAATGGAAAACACTCTCGTAACGTACTGCCTCCTTCATGCTGCATGATGGGAAGATTAAAGCCAATCCAAACAATGTTGACTTTCTTCATCTCTGAGTTGGTAGATGGCAAGACCACCTAGGGGAACAGCTCACTCGTCTATGACATCACATCACATTAT
This sequence comes from Argentina silus, assembly GCF_951799395.1. Taxonomy (NCBI): domain Eukaryota; kingdom Metazoa; phylum Chordata; class Actinopteri; order Argentiniformes; family Argentinidae; genus Argentina; species Argentina silus. Next base: position 13,189,360 of record NC_139666.1, on the reverse strand, counting down.
CATTGATCTCTCTCTCTCTTTCTCTCTCTCTCTCTCTCTCTCTCTCACTCCTTCACTCCCTCTCTCTCTCTCTTTGAGTCCCTCTGCCCATCATCCTGTACTGTACTTCTCTCTCACAGAGACTTCCTATTCCTCACAGTTCCCTCCATCATATGGGTACGATAAGGAGACGAGATGACTGTAGTTGTGTCAAGGCTCGGGATTTGCAACTGCCAGCGCTGTTTTTTTTACCACAAACAACACAACAATGGGGGTCTTTGTCCAAGACTGTGAAAAACAACACATCACCTTCACTTGACTCTTATACTTAACAGGCATCCCTGCTGATAATAGCTGGAAAAAATGTGTTGGCACCACCTCTCTGGGTAATTGCAGCCAATCTGGTGTATTTACGGCTGCTGTCTTCACACCAATAGGATGGCATGGCTCTCACCCACAGTCACAACAGCCCACTGTAAACTCTCCATGGACAGCAAGGGACATTGTTCACAGCAATTACTAAATAAACATTTCCAGAGTCTACCTACACACTTGCCAGATTTTAAAATTAGACACATTGGGAGTATAACTGTCTGGATGATAATGAAATGCTATAAAAACCTGAAATAGTTTCCAAGGTAGATAAACGTTGATATTTATTATGAAAATCTGGAATTCATCTAGTTTCAGGATTGATTACCCAGAAGATTGCAAACATGGATTAGATTTTAGCGCTGCAAAGGTCACCCAAATATGACACAGTACCTTGGTGCATTGCTGTAATTGGTTATCTGACGCTGTAATAATGACTTGATGTGAAGGTCTCCATCTAACAATTACAGTCACTGCATTAGACCAAAAAGCAAGGTCTTATTTTCCATTCTAATTTGTTTTACTAATGAGTCGGGCAAATTTCATCATGATGATTTTGCAAGGATCCATCTGCAAATGGGAACAAATTAAGTAAAACAAAAGGAAAATATTTGTGACATTAGGAAAGGTTTCCTAATGGAATATTACTGTAAAAGTGTGTTGTATGCAGGTAAGGACAGCGCTGTTGTGGTATGTCTCAGTAATTATAGTTATGAAACCCAAAACATTGAGACACAAAACTGTCTGGCTTTCTTTTGGTCTTATATATGGAGCTACAGAAGGACATCTCGACAATGTTCTCCATATGTCTGGGACCTGCATTGACCCTTCTGCTGTAACATGCCATGTCTGATGCACTTGATGGTAAATCAGTCCGTTGTGGTTCTATCTCTGCAGTAAACAGAGGAGAAAAGGGGCCTTGCGCTGAAAAATATGTGTGCCTGTCTAAATCTGGACGAGGAACTTTGTCACTTGTGTTAATCCCTTTACCAGCTCTTAGTTATTTTCAGATATTTATTAATACACCATTTGTAAGTGAACTGTGTCTTTTTATGTACTTGCTAACAGTGCATAGGTTTATGGAAAAAGTAGTTAGTGAAATTGTGAGCATTAAAAACCACTCACAGAGGCAGCAAGGGTTACGTGCGGGAGACCATTACATCCATATGTTCTGATTGTTTATTTATGTTGGTTCGGCATTGATGGCAGCACGTCAGTCCCGTTTCCCAGGTCTCTCAGTGAGAGAATGATTAATCTGGATAGAGGCCAAAGCTTGAGTCAGTGATCACCCAGAATAGCCTTGTGGTGTGGTGCAAAGATCCTCTGTTCTCTGTGTTTGGTCAGTATGTGTGTGTCTTTGTGTGTTTGTGCTTAGGCTTGGGTGTGAATGTGTGTGTGTGTGTGTGTGTGTGTGCGTGCGTGCGTGTGCGTGCGTGTGTGTGTGTGTGTGTGTCTGTGCGTGTGTGTGTGTGCGTGCGTGCGTGTGTGTGTGTGTGTGTGTGTGCGTGCGTGTGTGTGTGTGTGTTTGTGTGTGTGTGCGTGTGTGCATGCGCGTGTGTATGTATGTGCGTGAATGTGTGGGTGGAGTGAGATCTGCAGTGTGGGCCTCTCTGGTCCAGATGGATGGTCTCACCCAGTGTCAGAGAGGTGACAGCTGGCTGGCCTGGCCCCTCTTGGCCCTGGGTCTGGATCCTGTCCTCTGACAGCCTCTGACAGGTCCTGACACAGGACACGTCAGCCGCTCTCCTCACCCTGGATGCCTGCATCACGGAAACTCCAGGTTTGCTGAGGAATCAATGATGTCACACAGAGCACTTTGATGAAATGTACAGGATATGAGGCACACCCTTATGAAAGTGGGTTAAGAGTCCACACCAAAAGTAGTCGCCCCATTGATGACTGATTAAATAGTCTGTTCAGTGACAATGATTAATGTTTTTGTAAAAAGATATTTGGCAAAGAGGACATTTACATTTTACATTTATGGCATTTAGCAGACGCCTTTATCCAAAGCGACTTACAACTTACAAGAGAAGAAACTAATACTTGTCTTAAATACTTGTCTGGGACTTACTCTACATTATTCTCTGTGTTAGCGCTGACCCATTCACTTGCGTTCGAAACTGTAACGTTAGCCTTCCCTTTCATAAATTGTTTGTTTACGACAACCTGATCCATATCTGTGTGGTGCTGTCAGATTGATACACTTGATAACCCTCTTCTGTGTCAGTGTCATACACCCACCTTCTCCACCCCTCTTCTGTGTCAGTGTCATACACCCACCTTCTCCACCCCTCTTTCTCTCTCTCTAAGTGGACGTTATAGCGTTATTGTCATGAGAGTGGCTGGGGATATGTGTGTGTGTGTGTGTGTGTGTGTGTGTGTGTGTGTGTGTGTGTGTGTGTGTGTGTGTGTGTGTGTGTGTGTGTGTGTGTGTGCGTGCAGCGGTAACCTAGTGTGCTGGGCTGGGACTGGGACTGTGTAATGTAGGAGTCATTATAATGCAGGCTAGGCAGTGAGTCTGCAGGAGGACAGAGACTGGCCTGCCTGGGTGCTGCTGTGTTAATGAGACAGCTCTGCAGGGATGGGGAGAACACACACAGAGCCACTCCAGTCCAGAGATGTCTGCCCAGCCCCCCGCCCTCCCTCCCTCCCTCCCTCCCATAGGTAATCCACTAAATGAAAAGCAGACCGCATGCTAGTCATTGTTGCACCGAGGGGGAGAGGTACTGTAGAACATTACTGTGTTGTATTTCAACACACTTCCTGTGTTCATGTTTGAGGGGTAAGATGAGCCTGGGGGGGGGGTGTGGGGGTGAAGGTACATCGATGATTTTGATTCTTGCCCTCAGCAATCTCTCTTTTTTCATCAAGGACACCAGCATCACAGGGACATCTGGGGCACATCATTACAGGGCTCATTTAGGGCCTCGTTTGGCCACCTGCAGGTTTTAGATGGAACATTGAGAATGATCTGCTTAATGTGTGAATAACTCCAGTCCACACATTGCTGTGCAATGAGCAAGAAACCGCAGAGTGTCCCTGAAAGTGCTCTGTCATCTCTGTTCCAGGTCCACATCTACATCATCAGCCATTCACTATCAAACTGGCTCAAGCTGTGAATCCCAGCCAATAGCCTTTCCAGATGTTCTCCCTTGTATTTCATTTAATCCAACACCTCTTCAGGCCACTGTCCAGCCATAAATCAGAGGCCTGCTGCAGGAGGGGGGAGAGAGGGGATGTGGCTGGATGCATAAGTCACATGCTGACTTCATGAGCTCAGTGTGGATATCTCCAGGACACAAGTGAAACAATTAGCTGTTACCTTAACCCCCAAGGCCACAGAGTCTCTTAAAGGGTTTTAGTATCCCCTTTATTGCCCCGAAGCCCCACCTCAAAGCCATGGGGACAGCAGAGCTTTATAAGAACTATTTGGTTTTATGTGGTATTCTTGGATGACAGTGGGCCACGAGTCACAGAGCAGTGTTAGATACAGTTCACAGCTCTATTTGTTGCTACATTTTCTAATGCTTGAATTTGGTTTGGCTGCACGCATGTTGATTTTACAACAAGCTGACCTGTCAACTGCACAAATTGAGAATTATTGTGTAGATTGCATTTCATTGGAATTAGAATATGGCAATTCATACTATTGGCTAATTTTTCAGCAAATAATGGAAGGTGATGAAGCCACAGCTACCACAATCCTAAATTGCAATTTGATTATGTTTAGCTATGCTCATATGATGTCCTTAAATGGCCTGCCTTAAAATCTGAGATCATAAAATCACACAACTTCAACATGGTTATCATTTCCCATCACCATTGCTCTCCAAGTGCCATCAGGTTGCCTGCCCCTATGGGAAATCACAGCCTGCTAAATATGTCACGTCTGTAAAGGTATGATCTCTCAAAGTCCCATTATTTCCCATTTTATAAACGGTCAGCTGTCATTGGTGGGTTCAATGTGCAATCCATCTGCTGTTGGGCTCAGGCTGGGGAAATGAGCAGATCCATAACCCATACAGTACCTGCACTGGCAAGATCATCTGACATCATGAGCAGAATGAGCGATTTGGTGTCAGGCCACAGTTTATCTTTTTATGAGAAGTTTTTATTTGCCTTGGATATCTCAATGGCATGAGAGATTTGACAAGGCTGAAAAAAGCACGCGGACAGCTATTTGTTCTCAAAGCTTGAGCTCTCCAAGCTGTTATGAATCATCAACTGGGAAAAACTCTCTGATATGGATGCAAAAGTTTATGATGCATTGCTCACACACTGTAAGACATTCCCCAAATAGTTCCCCACCCTCTATATGTGACTGGCTGAGTGTGTTGAAGTCCATATGTGGCTGGGTGGGTGAGTATTTAAGACCACAGCTCCTACTCCCACGTAAAGGGCCTCCATAAGTGTTATTCTGCAGTGTGAGAAACTCCTCCCCTTGTTGCACTGGATGGATGCATGTTATGTGATTTAGACCACAGCATCCCTATCTAATAAATCATTCACTTAAGGACAGGGTGTCCCATATACTGCAGTTTTTATTGTCAGCTTCCTTTCCTTGACACCTTTCCTTTTGGCCAAGACTCTCTCTTGAGGGAAAGGATATAAGAAGGAAGAGTATAAATATTGGGACACAGCCAATGTGTCCAATGACTCAATGACACTTTAGGCCAACCTCCTTGAAGACTCATGTTTCTCATCCCTAAGTCCCAGGTGCTCCACATAATGGCCTTGAGGTCCCCACGGTGACTAAGAATAATGCCACTCAAGTGACGCCTCTTCCAAAGCCAACAACAAAACCTCAGAGCAGCTGCCTACTCTGTCAGAAGATCATCTCTTTATTTATTCAAAACAAATTGCTTTCACATGTTCCACTACGCCGTACCCTCAAGGTTAAAGCACTTCCCACTCGCTTGCTGTGCCTGAGGAGGGATGGAGGGATGGAGGGATGGAGGGATGGAGGGAGAGAGAGAGACAGTCGGCAGAGTGATAGAATTGCTCAGTGATCTCGGTCGTGACGTCTATACAGTGGTGACTCTCATTTCCAATCCACACCTCAGAACAGAGGGTCAGACAACGGGGGAAATTGGTTCCAGAGACGTCCATGTGTGATGTTCCATTGATTCTTGGCCTGTTTGTGATCACACCTTTAAATCCAAATTAAAATCAAATCTGAAATAACATGAGGCAACACTCTCACATGGCGAGCAATTACTATCAATGTCGTCCGCACGGGTTGAGCTGCTCTGAGCAATGGGAAGTTCAGGGGGTGATGCCTTCTTTATTTCCATATCAAAGACGGAGCTCTCGGTTTCATAACTATCATATGGTCTACCTCAAGTTATGCCGCTGAGTGGCGTATCCTGATAAATGAGGAAACTAATTGGAGGGGTTAAGTCTAGGGTTGTGTGAGGCTGTTGGAGCTCGAGGTTTCCTGATACGTGGTGATGTCCTGTCACCAGTGTCTGCCATGGGGACCTGTAAGGATGTGCTGAGGTGGTTGCAGACAGTAGACAGGACGACAGTGCTCCCTAACTAACACCAGCCATATGTGATGATGAAGCCTGCTAGAACCATCCATATTTATCATGGGTCTTGTAAATGTCAACACGGGAACTCTTCTAGACATGCACAATATAGTAAGAGAGAAACCCAAACAAAAACAGCTTACAGCCACCATTCCATTACACAACCTTATACACCCCAGCAATAACTATACTGTTGCTTAGACTTGAACCAAAGTTCCGTTTGTGCTATAACCTTACTCATTGACCTTTTGATATTTCAAAGTAATTTGCTAAAAACAAATCACCACTGTATCAACATTAAAATATTGGTAGGCTTCCAATTTCAAAGATAGCTTTCAGCAACGGCAAAGTCAATGGCACAGTGTTAACACAACAGCCAAGACTCCTAACATTAACAATAACAAACACACTTTTATTGCACTTCCGAGTTCTGTTCCAGGAAAGTTTTTTTTATTGCATCTCAGATCATTGGCACTGTCTGTTATAAAACTCTTTTTATATTTAATATAATGTATTGATAGCAACAGCCATTCATGAAAACTTGGCAAAGCCAATTGAACACATTTGTCTCTTAAACTTGGGGCTGCTCTTCAGGGAATGGTATATCCACACGTGTTCCGTTCCATGACATTCCCCCTCGCTTCTTAACAAGCTCGTAGAGACACATAAAGCCTTCCTTGTGGACCCAGGGACCAAGGCAGCTCCAGGTCTTTCATCCTGCTACTCAGAAGATTTCACAGAAATGCCCACAACAAAAAATTGTTTACGTTCTATTGTTTAGATATTGATGAGGTCCTATAATGTACAGCTACAGTAAATGTATTTTGATTGGCAGGACTAGGCAGTAGGCAGATAAAAGACATTTTTTCATATCAATGACTCGGTGTTGACAGTTGAGGATGTGATATTCAAGGGAGATACTGAATCCAATTGGTGATCTAATCTCTTTGATGTCATTATGAACACACCTTTATTGTATTGTGAAACATTATACTGAGAAGAATAGAATGATTAGAATGAACATGTAGATCGTCGCCTTTGTTTTGAAATAGGGATCTGTTAGAAATGGGTTTCTGACAAACAAACAAATGCCTGGCTTTCACAGAGCTCCTTAGAGGATCATGGAGCTTAAACATGAACAATGAAACAGAAATCATAAAAGGCAGAGGCAAATCCCCTCTGTGGCATGTGCTCTCACCATCTCCATCAACTTGAAAGGGCTGTTTGAAAATGAAAAAAAGAAAATAGATATATCCCTGGATTTAAAGTGGAATTACTTGAACCTCAGCGAGAAAATATATCTGTCTCATCCTAATCCTGCTCTAACTTGTAAACAAACAGCCTTGCGCTCAAATAACATCCGCCACTCACTCTGGGTGTTTTCTGAACATTGCTGCTGTCTTTCATTTAAACTACGCTCTGCTATAACTTTAAATTCTACCTTACAGTATCCACAAAACTCTGCAGGGACGTTCAATTGTGGTGTCCTTTCCTCCTCATGGTGAGTTCCTTGTGGCCAGTAACTGTCTCTTATGAATGCATGCCGTATGGAGAGGTGATAGCATGTAGTGGGCTGTCCAGGCTCCATGGCTCCATGGCTCCGTGGCTCTGTGGCTCCAGGCTGGGCTCCAGTCATCTGTATCTAAATGGGCTTCTAACTGGATGGTGCTCCTCTCACTGAGGTGTTGGAATGAGCTCTCCCCCTTGGACAAAACAATTCAAATGTGCCAGGGGACAAATATTCCCTCTTTTACGGCAAAACTTATATAAGCACACATGCGCCAGAATAAATGGTTTTCTAGGACAATTTAATGTAGGCCTATGCCTGCCTGTTATGATTTGATCAGAAGCATATGTGTAGAATACCTATGATACTATATAAAGCCATAGCTGCAAAGTGGAATAATGTATGAGTTTTTTCTCTTCAATCATGGAACGGATATAAGTCATTTGCTTGAAAGATGTCAACCGAGCCATGTGCTCCCCTAAAACAGGCTTATTATGTTAATGTTTAGATATTGGCTCTGCAGAGTGGCTTGAATTACTTGCCCTCCATCAACATCATACTGTAAATCATTAATGACAAATGACAATCATGTATGGCATTTGTTTGAATAGACTGTATTTTGATACCACATCGTCATTACAAGCTGAAGTCTCTTCTCACGTTAGACTTGGTCTCTTCCATCTGAAGGGGTTCAGCTGCACTGTGTTCTCCATTCCCAGTGTATTGTGCAGGCGTCATAGCCGAGGCCACACTGCCCTCATAAACACATCCAGAAGGGAGTGATTATTTCTCAAGATGTGGATATCTGTGACTTGCCAGTTCATGCCTCTTTAAGAGTGTTTTGGCATGGTGGCCTGTTTTGCCTCACAGTGCTTTTGTTCCTATATCACTGGGGAGATGCTTGTCCCAGCCATTCAGCGGGAGTGTGTCTTTGTCACCTCAAACACGCGGACTGGGACGGGAGACTGCTCTGTGGGCTGCTCTGTTTGTCTCTCAGCTAATGAAATGCACCATATCAAATGTCCCCAAATTAGTAACAGTATTGCGGGTCATAAAAACTGGCATCAGCCTAATCCACAATGACACAGTGATGCCCACATTCTTTCAGTCTGCAACATCATGGATTCATTTTCATCTAATATGGGGCTTCTAAGCTATGTTCAATGATTTTTGAGAGGGACAATTTGTCCCCCAGATTGTGAAATTTGAAGATGTAATAAATCAGGACATTGTGCATGGAGATTATGGGTGGTTGGACTGAGAAGCCAAGGGATTTGGAAATGAGATAAAAATATGTGGCCTTTGTTTTCCCATATCGTAGAAGGTTCTTCCATGAGGTTTCAACAGTTTCAAGGTGCAATGATAAGAGATATTATGAGCTACAGTAGTGATTCTGTGACCTAGATCATGTACGAATTAAATATCAAAGAATATGTTTGTTATATGTATGTTGTTCTTTTTGCATTCAAGCTTTCATTGAAACACTTGAGTGAATTTGGGGAGAAGATGCCTCAAGTGAGGTGATATGTATCATGCGTGTTTTCTCTCACCATGATCATCAGCCTGATTCTCAGTGTAGCCAGACTGAGTTACGCAACGAACACCAAACCACAAACTAGCTCATCTCTAAATACCTATCATTTTAATTATATTGTAGAAATACCACTGGCACTTTTCCAAGACTTCTACAGTATGTTCACAATCAGTCACACAAGATCAGGCTTGGCCGACAAATGTTTATTTTCCCAAATACTATATGGAACCCTGAGGATATTATGCATTTTATCTCTGACTTCAAAGGCTCTGCTGGGAATCGATTGAGTCATGCCACAGTTCCTATACAGAAATAGAGGAGTTTTACTTATCATGAGAACTACTATTCCTCAATAAAGATAAAGGCAGATAGCAAAATAATAGTACATCAAACTTATACAGAGCTTTTCTAAGACCCAAAGAGGCTTAAGGAGAAACAATGATGATGTACTGTATATCAATGAAGCATATTTTATCATTTTGTTATCTCATGAATTCCAGTCAAAACATACAATATGGTACTGAGGAGTGAATCAAACCATACATATCGTTTCATTTTACAGTCTGAGGGTCCAAGAAGTATTTCTTCTCACATGCAAAGTGTGTAAAATTATCTTATTTTCACAAGGACAGAAAATCTTATACAATTTCCAATAGCCACGAATATGGCTGAAGTATTCCAACCATGCACACAAATTATGGTAATGGGAGTTCAACTTTTGAATCTTGAGAGTTAAACGTTGGAAAATCTATTGGGTGATATGAAATGGCTTTTGTTTTTGTTTATGGACTCATTTACAGTGATTTTTCCTCATATTCCTCAATCCTTGTAGCTTTGCATCAAGATCATACAGGAATGTGCTGGCCACATACCTACAGACTTCATAAATAAAGATGTGTAGACAAATTATGCATGACGGCAAACACTTGAACGACAGAAATGTGAGCTGTGTGTTTAATACCACGCTGTTTTGACTCTCTGGCAGGATAACAGAGCTTTTATTATTGTGCAGCTTGCCCGGTCTCCCCGAACAAACTCACACTCGCTTAATTAAATCCTCAATTGAAAACGTGTTTATGGAAAGAAAGAAGATAGTCTGTGCAGAAAACATTCTCACACACAACCCCTGAATCTCAGGGCTTCACAGAGAGTTCTGCTCACAATCCATTAGGAAAAGTGAAAAAGAAAAACCTGTTTGTTTCCAACACGGCATGTTTTGTCAAAAGCTGGGTTTAGGACGTTTAGTACTATTCGAACTCTAACAAGTTGACAAACATCGAATTCATGTTTATTGCAGTAATTAAAGTGGTTAGGCATCTAGGATTTCATAACCCAGTATTGTGGTGGCATATAAGATTATGAGGATCCTCCATCGTCCCTACTAACCATTAGGTGTTAATGATCATTCTTACGAGGTTTCTTCTAACATCAGTGCATTCCTAGGTTAGCAGCACTCACCACCTCACGTAACTGATGCCCTCATGATCATTGTTTGGGATGTCAAAATAAGATTTAAATATACGTCTGGGCTTTCCCACTGAATTTGCATAGCAAAGGTGAATGGATGAGATGCACTGGGCCCCTTGAAGGAGTCCCTGCATTGTCGAGCACACCTGTATGAACATTTACAGGAATATTTTCCAACTAATGACAATATTGCATGCTACCCCTTCCACACACTACTCTCTGTTGAGCCTGTGTTGCTTTGACCATGTTCTGTACTGTTCATGGAGTGAACGTCTTCCAAATGGTTGTTAACACGTCAATTGTCAACTTATCACTAGCTGTAGCTGTGGACCAAAATAATTGGAGGAAACTTCTAGTATTCACTTGTAAGACATCCATCACAGCATACTCATATTTGGCATTAAGGGTCCCTCGTAAGTGTGAACAGCTATGGCATGCTGACTAAATCCTTCTTAAAGAAGAAAGAATCTTTTTTCATTAATGATGTGTTGTATGGGGTATGCCAGATTGGGGCTTGTACCAGAAAGGGCCTGTGCTGTGGTTAGTGACAGGCATGTTTAGATGGACAGCTTTCAAGTGGAATATGTTGTTAAAGAGGGATTCTGAGAGGATGGAAAATGGAAATGTGTTGCCCAAGGCAACACCTGTAACATGAGTAATATGTTTCAAATGTCATTCCATTACTATAGCAGTCAATCTCAATCTGCAAGCCTACTGAACAAAATAAGAGCAATTTCATTCCTCCTTTCCACACACTCAGCGCTACTCTGTCCAATAGCCAATGATTTACCAAGACCAAACATTACAAAACAACAGCAACTTCATCCTTTTAATTCCATTATTTTAAGACTTAGTTCAAGGGAGGGCATATCCTCCTGCTAAGTGCCGAGGTAATGGAATGCAGAGAGGGATGGTAGCTCTGAGAATGTTCCTAATCAGAAGCAGACTGGAGGAACCCAGTGGGCTGTTTTTGTTGTCCACAGGTTGGCTTTGGCTTCTCCCGTCCCCCCTGCAGGCCAAAAGCAGATGAATATTTAAATAGGAAAGGAACTTCCTTAAAACATCAATCAGACCCCATCTATTCAATTACTGGTTTAGATCTGAGATGTACACCCGTCAGCAGCTCTTGATGAGAAGAAATACTGCCCATGGCAAAGGGAATGAATATTCCAACCATGTGGACAATGAGTTAAAAAAAGCAGGCTTTCTCAATGCTTGGCAAACCTTCAAGAGAACAAATTCAGTGCTCATATAGGCAATGATATTGGACTTATGAAATACATAACAAGTTGTGAGTCTACTGAAAGGGGATCAGTATGCAGTACTTATACTAAATTCAATCTTTTCTCATAACACTGATTTGGTTGGGATACAGAGGTCATCTGACATAATTAAAGTTTATTGAGCAGATTAAAATTTTGAGAGAATGATCCCTGAAGACAAGAATTTCTCTCCAGGAAAACTGGAGCATATAAATCACTAAAGGAAAGGGTCTTGTAGTGAAAGGTTGGGCATATAGTGTCGAATATCTGTGCTGAAGTCTCCAGTTATCTGAGGTCATTAGAATCCTCTCATCGGTGATGAGAGAGAGAGAGAGAGAGAGAGAGAGAGAGAGAGAGAGAGAGAGAGAAAGTACATCAAGAGAAGGAGCAGAGTGAGATCAGAGAAATACAATGGGTTTCGACACCTGTTCAAAAACAGCATTCTATGAGGCCCTCTGAAATGAAAGATATGACTCATACTGGCACGGCATCAGTTGATTGGAGGTGTGTCATTTACTCCTCCTGACATCTCTGTCAGTGAGTGATCGCACACAACAGGCCACGCTCTTCACCACCACAACAACACACACACAGCCTGAGGAAACACTCCGTTTGAACATTGTGTTTCTGAGAGGAACCTATCCCCTGCTAACAAGAGCCAGACACATCAGCCAGAGTGCTATTCTTGGCAGCCAAGGCTGGCCTTCTATGAAAGACAGATCGTGCAGCAAGACCAGACGTGTACCATAGGGATTTCGGAGCCGACCACTGGAGTGGTTAGTTAATAAAATGTTTGGGTTTTGTATTATCTTTACATATTATTGCTTCCTGGTTCTGAGATGGTCATACTAATTAAGTTAATCACCCTAGACTGAAGTACTGTGCTGCACGGGCAGCTCAATATGCTCGGTTGATACAGCCCTATGAAATATCATAGCCACACTGGGATTAGGAGACTAAAGCCAACGGAATTGAACACATCCTCTGCTCTAATTATATCAAATGAATTGTTTATATAGGATCATTAATCTTACTACCCACTTCACTCATGAGGCCCTGAGTAAAACAAGTTCAGGGCCTTTGCATCTATAGTATTCCCTCTCAAGAGCAGCAGAGAGTAGATATTACTGCTTTATTTAGGGACCAAGAGGGCTTCACACTATCCTCGTTTTGATGAAAAATATAATTCCATGATATACATGATGCTAAAAGTACCAAATAAACGTCATCTTAACCTGATTGGCCACACCAGCTTAGTTGTAGATCCACAACAGCTGTAAGAGTGTATCATGTGGGCCCACATCTTCATATGTAAGCACTGAAGCAAACTGTACTGCAACTGCTGCATGGCGACAGTAACTTGTGTTTCTAAAGTTGCAGGAGGATTGCAACAAAGTAGTGTGTAGCAGTACAGTATGATATTCATGGCTGAAAACTAGATCGACTTTCATCGAAGAACAGAGTAATAACTTTGCTTTTAAGTATCATTAAGATTAATAGAGAGCCGATTCCAAACGACCGCAGAGCGATGATGGTGAAATATTGTCAGAGAGTTGAAAAGGATCTGTGATGCATTAAGCATCCTGCTTGGAAGAGCACATGAAAGGCACTGTCCTCATATTAAAACTGCTATTGGGGAGGTGAAGGATGCCCCTCCAGAGAAATCCAAAACATTCTCTTACCACTGCTGTGCTGACACAGACCCAGTAGGTTGTCAATCTATTTTAATTTGATTACGTGGACATTTCAAACAGTCTGTTTTGAAACATGAAATGACACATGTCTCAAAGACCTCAAGGTTTGCATCAGGGGAGCTGGTTTGAATCAATTCCTCCAAACCACATCATATTTCACTTGTCTTTGGAGCATCACTTTAAAGGACTTTCCACAAACGAGGTGGAGATGAGATGAGCTGAGCAGGGGGGGGCCATAGCAACACCATGACAACATCATACACTCATAAACGTGAGGGGGGCGAATACTGCCAATACACTGCCCTAATAATACAGTATGAAATGGTAAATCAACTCTGAATCAAACAGGGAGGAAATATTCATTTCTCATGTGAATCTTCGCTTGATAAGGACCATTGATATGTAACCCAGGCCTCCCCCCCAGGAGAATATACTGAGTTATGGTGACTACATCCAGGCCCAATGACTCAGTGGTTCATATGAGGCATGGAGGTCCCCTCGAAGTTCATCATTGTGCCAGAAGATTTTTGTGAATCACCTCTACGGTATTGTTGATAGTGCCTGTAAAAAGGTAACAACAAAACCAGCAATGATAGAACAAGCCTATGTAAAATGTTATTATGCATTGGGTAGATCTGTGATATCAATCTTGCCATGGATGACATCTACCATCTGATAGATGACATTGAGTCTTTGTAGTGAGATTTATGAGAACCAGTCTGTTGTGAATGATATCAGATAAGTAGTTAATAATGACATCCATCCCTGGGGTAGTGACTGGCTAACGGTCACCTATCATCAAAGTGTGGAAAAATAGTGGTCATTTCCCCTCCTAGCTATGCAGTGTAAACCTCCCTAACACATATCCCATATGCTGTGTTCCTCTGGAGGGTCATAAACGTGTTAGAGGCAGCACGGCCACAGTGGCCCATCCTGACACCAAATCACAGAGTTCCCTGGACTCACCTAAATCTGGCCGGCTCTCAGCACCTCTACACTTACGGAACTGTTTATGTTGAGAGCGGGGTCCAAAAAGGCATAAACGCAATGATGCATTCAAATAGGGATTTACTGTATGTTGAAACTGGTTGTACTGTAGCTGTTATGCTTCTGATTTATTCTGAACTACAGTTGAGCGCCGTTGCATACATCCTAGACAGGTATTCAACACTGAAAAGTCACTTCTACATGTACTGTAGTACTTATGTGCCTCTGTTCCTCCTTATTAGTTAGTTATGACCAACGATATTGACGAAATGAAATATTAGGTGGTTTTGGCGGTTTGGTTATGCACTAACAGCTGTGATGCAGATGATGTGAGCTGGGGAGAGCAGGATGCACATGGGCTCACTCCTGAAGACTGAACTCACTGTGAGTTATAGCAGTCTGCTCTGCTCGCCAGCCCCTCGCCTTCTGACACAAACACAACCACATTGGTCTGGTTCCAAACACACCAAGAGGCACATGAGGTGCTGCTCTACTGACCAATATGATATTATGAGTTGAAGTCAAGTTCGAACCATTTTAAGCATGGAAAATGCCCATTGGTGGTGAATCCACATCCAGTGTCTTCCAACCACAATGGATTACAGAAAGAACAGACTGAAATCATCAACAGGGCTACTGACTTGCACTTAATCAAATTAATGTTTCTCCAAAAGTTGACATTAAATATATCAGGGACCCAGTGATATTTTATTAACCACATTGTAAAGCAATAATGGGACAGTCTGAAAGTAGAGCAGTTGGCAGTGTGGTATTGAAAGCATTGCCAGGACCCAATAACTCATTTAAAATGGGCTCTTGAGGTTGTGGAGAGCAATCAATTTCATGTCATTATCACATTGTTAGATTATTATTAATGTACCATAAACATTATCTGTATTATTTATTTATATGATAAAATGTTTGCATTAGAAATTACAGTAAAAGCAAGATTTTAAATAACTGTCTTTCTGCAAGTATACCAGGGAATATGAAAAAGAATGTTTTTCAAGAATTGTCCAAGATAACCGATCATAATTGTGCACAAAGTTTTAACAAAATGTATTATATCTACAGTTACAAAAGTAACGCCACTTATCAAGAGACATAAGAGACCAAAATCTGTGTATATCATCATGTTTACATGATATCAATAATGCACTAGCATACAATCCAATGGGCCAAATGAAATATGAGGGCATTTCAACAGAGCCAAACAACCTCTGTGGATTTAATATTAAAGTAGCTCACAGTTTCCAACTTTCATGTTTTCCACATACCTCTACAGAACTCAAAGGCATGTTGTATCTGTATACCGTGAACAGAGACACTTCGGCCTTCAGTTGGACACCAGCAGAGCAAATGTGAGAGGTCCTCACATCCACCACCCAATCCTCCTGTTTGACATCATGTTTTGTTAATGAGAGCCAGCTGCTCACAACATCAGAATTTAACTTCATACAAGTATAAAAAAAACATAAAAGTTAGTGCTTTAAACACGTCCAGATTCCTTTGTATGCCACAGGGCAGAACAGCCTGCTCATTGGGATTACAATCAATGGTGCCTGTGATCATCAGGGTGGAAATGAGCTCTCGGCCCAGAAGCAGAAACACACACACACACACACACACACACACACACACACACACACACACACTGGAGATTCATTTTATAAACACTGTGGTTTGCCAGAGCCATGTGTTGGCCTCAGCCTGTAATATATTTAGAAGCATTGGTACAATATAAAACACATCAATTACTCTGATGATGTTTTATTACTGGAGTCAATCACTTGAGTTTACTCCATTGCCTGTTCTCAATGGCTTAGCTAGTAGTTTCAGCTTATGTTGCCAATAGTTTTGATATCTAAAGCTGTTCTTTTACAGTGTAATCAATTTCATGCGCCTTCTGAGCTCAGGCCTCCTGTTGGGTTTATCAGCCAAGAGAATGGGTTTAACAGAAGTATATAAAGCAAAGATGAAAGCTATTTTATGATTAATATCGACTTGTCTTATTAGACATAAACAAATATGTTACATTTATTTGTCTGGGTTTGAACCAGATGTGAAGTGATCCTAAACAGACCCTACATATGGGACCCACAGGACAGCACATATGGATTGTACATTTGATTTGACAGACTTTGCCATTCTAGAATGGTCAGGCGTAAAACTAACTTTTTCTTACATTACAGAAACACAATGCTCTCTGAAGCCACCAAATGCTAATACTGTGTTTATTGCCAATCAAAGGTAGGATGCTACGGGAGCCATGTACTTCAGATATCAAAAGAATAAAACGGGGGAAAGAGATCGCACATATGTTGCTGATCTGTCAAGCGTCTTCTTAACAAGATCTGCTGTAACACATTTCATGCAGTTCTAAAAGGATATTGTATGTGTGACATTTTGTGATACTGAGGTGGTAGACACCTGTATACACGACAATCATACCTCTTTAAATAGTTTTTAGAACATACGTTTTAAATTAAGATTTGGATTCAATGTATCCATCATCACATTTGAAGCACCACTGACTTATACAGTAGTTGGAGGAACAACACATTTCCATGACTGAACCCATCCCCTGGCATACACAGAATACCTACTCAAGTAACAGTGATGTGAGGAGAAGGAGCTCCCTTGACAAGGGTCAGCTCTCACATCCTCTTGTGTGGATCCCATGTGAACCCGACCCCTGACCGCTTCCTCGTCCCCAAGCCTAGGTCTTGCCCTCCCCACTGCAGTTTCTGTCCTCTGGGGCTAGATGACCTTTGACCTGCAACTGAGGCCAAGCTACCAGCTAGCTCTCTGACCCTGTCCAACATCAGAAGAGAGAGGGAACACCAGATCTAAAGTTACCACTGACCACTGGTCACTCTCAAAACTGTATGCAACTGTGACATCAGCCAGGGATTACATGAGTATATAAAGTAAATATGATCTTATTCTCCAGTTTGGATCAAACTGCAAAAGTAACTAGTTTTGTCCTGTATTATGTAGGAGGCTAAGCAAACTATTCTGACAACATACCAACCAGTTACATAGTATAACATGTACAATTCAACCTTTCACATAGTAATACACAGTGTCAAGGATTATGGCATTTATAGTACAGTATGCGTGTATCACTACTTATTTGTACTAACTGGTGCTGGGCTGAATTCTAAATGATGAGAGAGCATGTTATCATACTAAATGGACAGACAGGGTAGAAGCTTCCTAACTTCATGAATTATTTGCGGGTCGCATAGGTCAATATTTGTTTATTCCCGGGAAGGAGCATTAAGGGGATTAGCACTAATCAGAGGAGATTATAAACAGCTATTACTCGGCTAGATGAGAGCTCTCAACATGATCTCCTGATCTCCTCAGTCTGTGTCCCAGTGGAGACGGATGTTTGGTTAGGAAAGAGGGATCTAGAATGATAATGGTTTCTCAAGGGAGCCTTTCTTTGTAAATACACACTGAGGTCTCAACGGACCTCTTGTTTACCTTTGACCCAACCCTGAGGAACTCAATGGCAGGTCCTTGAGAAACATTGTCTGTTGTAATACGACTCATGAGGAGGATGAGAAATGTTGCCCTTTCCAGGAGTGAATTGTGAGGATCACCTGTGTGATTCTAAACACAACATGATAAACTGATCCTGAACATCGTGCTTATAATAGACAGACTCAGATGGGAGAAGTGAATAAGAGGCATTCAAGTTAGCCTTGGTCTCAAGGCATTTCATTCTATCAGAATAAGTAGCAAAATGTAGCCTGTATAAAACCGTACTTTCAGAGCACTGTTGTGAGAGAATGAATATGGAGCAATCCAGGTCAAGGGTATTCAGATATCCAATCTGAATAAGTTTATATGTTCTTAAAGGTTAATGTGATCCCTTCCACAGTGGCAGAGGCCTTGTAGAAATGAAAACTCTGCAAACATGTTGTAAGGTCATCATTTGAATCCTGGAACATCCACAATAGACTCCTACAGTACAATGTGGCTCAGTATTGAGTCGGCCCTGGATATTTGTCCTAACCTTCTCCGCAACCATTGTACATATTCTTTTGTAGGTAGCTTATAGTTGTATAATGTGTGCCATGCATGTACTGAGGTCTCCACACGTGTTCTGGTCTTCATTAGACTTAGACTGAACATCCTCGCGGCCTGACAGAGAGAGTCTTTCATGTGCACCCAGCCTGGTCCTACTCACCAGGGCAGGGCCTAACCAGAAACACGCCACAGCCCTGGGCAAGGTCAGAGTTCTCACCAGCACACAACACTAGAGCAACATTGCCCGCTCTAATGGAGAGGAAAAAAACATTCCACTTACTTTTCAGCAATCTCACAGACAATATATTCCACCCATTCATATCTAAAGAGTCTCGTTCTAAATGGAATAGTTCCAGGTGGAAGTGATCACTCTATTCTGTCAATGACAATATAACTGACCTGACAGTCACATGGGAGTAGACTTGTCTACCACCCATAACTTACATTTCCAATGAGTGGACATGTATGTATGGAAAAGCACTGTTTATCAAGACAATTTCTTTTTGAGCTCATCAGAAGACAACCACAATACTGCTGACCAGCATCAACACCATCTGAATGCCATTGATCCCTATGAGGTATGGCTGATATTGTTTGGGAAGGGTATGTGTGTTGTGATGTGGTAAGTCGGTGAACAGCCAGAAATAGTGTGTAAAGTTTGATAAATGGCGAAGCATGGCTGAGTGCAATGTTAATCTACAGAACGGGTGGCGAGGGGTCAGAGGAAATGTGTAGGAGACACAGACTATCTTTGTTTCTCTCCTCTCAAAGGAATTACTGTTTTATACCACATTTTAATCAAAAAGACAAATATCAACCAGCAGAAGGGTAAATATTTGACTGACCATGATTATTCAACCAGACCAAAAGAACAATATTGTTTACAGAAAATATGTTTGAATTTGAAAATAATATCCCCCAGACTTGAACAATGGGGATGTAATGTCATGCGAAGTGAATAAGCCCTCTTTGGGCTTGTACTATTCGAGGCACAGCTTTTGTCCTGAATGACGAGCCTTTTATTTAGTCGTTACAGTTTTTCTTTCCTTTTATGTCCTCTGAGACTTGGACTTAATACAACGTGCCTCAAAGGAGGCTGGAGGCCTTTTGTTTTGAGGTTTTCACACTTGAAGGCCGCAGTATTTGGTGTGTGTGTGGAGAGGACTCTGACAGAGTGAAAGGGAAAGGGGCTGGGCTGGCTCACAGAGAAAGCAGTCTTGGCTAAACAACATCGGCCAGGGTCCTGGAGCAGAGAAGAGGATTAGCGTGCACAGACTGAGAGGAACTAATCTCTTGTGACATAATAGAACTGTATATAAACAACATCCCTGAGAGGAGAGTGGCCGGGCCAGCCACAGCCACTGACTGACTGGAGCGGCTGAGTGTGTGAAAACCAAGGGCTCAGAATAATTAGATCCTCACTGTGGAAACTGATGGAGATGAGATGGAGATGAGACCAGGGCTTGACCACTTGTGGATGAAATGTGGACGTCCTCTGAGGCGCAACGGCCAATCATCAAGACATCTAGGGCCCCTGTTGGCACAGTAGGGGAACACACACATGCATGCAAGAATGCACGCCCTACACACAAATATACACAAAACACACACACTTACACTCACAAAGTGTGCATGCACGCACACATGCACACACACACACACACACACACACACACACACACACACACAGCTATTCCTGATATACACACCACACTGTAATTATCATACTTTTACAGATTCATAGTATTGCATTAATAAAGAGTAATACATCCTCTAACAACTTGGGCCTGTCAGTCGAAAGTCTATGAAAGTCTAACTAGGATTTGAAGTCTAAAACAGCAGTGTAGATATTACTAGGAGAACCAGGGCTAACCAAGTGCAAGTATACTGGGTTGTCCAAAACAAACAGCAGGATGTCCAGACTACGTTAAGGCTCAATCAGACCACACACAACAGACATACTGTCCTTTTGAGGTGCACTCTGTGATTCCACAATAAGGGTGTTTCACATGCAAAAAGGTGAAGACAATAGGTGAAAAAACAAGCAATAGAATGGTGTGACAAACAAGCAGAAGTCAAAGCAGTAATCTGTGTCTGACTGATTGACACACATCAAAGCCAGCTCATGAGTACCATCTGTGAATATTGTTTTCTTGAAATAATTGAAATGCAGTTATCATCAAACCTCTCTGTATCATACTCCATTTGGTAAATTGTGTGACTCAGTGCAAGAAAATGTGTCCTCTTTCAGCCTGGCAGGCTTTGTTTACTTAAAATACGTAAAAATGCAATGCTTAAAAAGTGGAAGGACAGAGAAAAATAGGATTTAAAGCTTTCCAAATACAATACTATACTCTATTGAAAAGTATTATGACCAGGAGCACCGGACTCCCACCGTGGTGTATTCACTGTGGCTGGTAAGCCCTGAATGACCTGTTTATTTGGACTGGTGGAGTGTACCGTATGTCTCAGACTCCTGGAGAGATGAGTGAATACGCTGTGTTGGGAGTCTAGCATCATGGACACCACAGCCAAAATAAACAACAGCATCTGCCAAATAGTCCAATGTTTGGATAATATATTGCATATATTGCCTTCTCACAGCACTTTCAATTAAGCAAGAAAGCATAAGGAATAGGTTAAGGATTATTTTATTACTTAACAGTTTGTACAGTTTCTACCATGGAAAAATAACATGTAACATAAGACTGTATTTACAATTCCATTTTTACAAAATGTCTTTACAAGATGTTTTGCCGGTTCAAAAACTCTAGACTAAAACACACAAAACACACAAAACACACACACACACACATACACACGCACACACACACACACATACAGTACACACACATCCACACAAATCAAACTTTGTAATACACACATAAATAAATATAGACATTCACTGACTGTTCCACAACAAATATTTCTACAGCCAAGAACATATACAATTCCAACATTTCCACACAAAGTTATAATTTCATTAATAAACATTACATATTATTCCCCATATAGTTCTCTGTTAATCTGTTAATGAAATATTGCTAACATATTCAAAAGAGGTAACACAGACGTATTTCATGCCTACAGAACACTAACGTTTGTCATGCAAAACCATTACAAGCATTCAATTTGAAGCTAGTAATTCATTTACAGTTAAAGTCAAATGTACTTCTACATGCAACATACTATGAGCAATATTTTGGGTTAAACTACACTGGTTTTAGTTACATTATTCATCCGTACATACTGTATGCCTAAGCGCCATCTTTTTACTTGGTAAAACAAAATAAATAGGTGAAATCCAACTTCTCCTTTCTCAACGAATACATGATTGTGTTTTACAATTGTATGGCATTTGCTCCATTCATGTTCATGTGTCTTCAATCAAGTTACTGTAATGTTTAAACAAGATGCAAACTAATTTCATGTCAACAATTCAACAGCCTTCAGTATTTTTTCTAAGATTAAATACAATCAAAATGGATAAAATGCAGTAGCTTTAGTTTGATGGCTGTGATCAACTTTGTCCTACTGTCCCACTCTGAGATGAAATGGAGAAAAATGAACCAACCAGTAGAAAAGAAAAGAGTCCTACAGTTTGTATCTGACTGTTTGGTGCAGACCCCAGTCAGTAGGGAACATCTGAGGGGACTATGAGGGAGAAGCATATGCTGTGCAGCCTGGAGTAGAACTCATATCACATGAGTAGGGATCAGTTCATGGTCTGCCTTGTTTCTGTGTTTCTGTTTGGTTCCACACTGTATTCCCTCCCCGGGTGAAGGACCTGGGAGACATTGGTTCTGGTTCCACTGGGTCTGGCTGGCTGGGAGTCTCAATGTCTCTCTGCTGAGGGCTTCTGATGCGGATGGTGCTGCCTGAGTCTGGGTCCTACGACACATACAAAGGACACGTCAAGATCAGTTCCTACTGGTGTTTTCTGAGGTAATTTAAGACAACTGCTAGCTGTGAGAGAGCCATAGACAGTGAGTTAGCGCTTACGGTGCTGCAGGACTGGTAACACACTGGGGGTCTGAAAGGTCTTGACAGTAGCAGGACCCTCCCCTCCTGTTGTTATAACCTGAACCTCCAGTCTGTAGTACGTGGCTGGCCGCAGGTTGGACACTACCAGCAGATTATGATCCTGGAAGAGACATTCTATCAATCACTGGTATAAGAGAACATGTTTTGACATTCACTCTGTAGGCCTATGTACTGTAAGGAAGTCTCAACTTTTGTCTGTCAAAATGTATGTAAAAATGTTTACATGACTGCTGGTTGCTTGTTGGTTAAACCTGTAAAACAATGCATCCACACTCTGCTCTCTACCCAAGCACTATGTAAATGAGGACTTTGTTGTCAAATGTCCTGTTTTCCATCGTTTTTGTTCGTCTGCTAAACATTGAGTGGTGGGTTCTGTTATTTTTAGATGCTACCTCATTGGGCGGCGCAGACAGGCTTAACGTGTTGTTGATAGAGGAGATTATGTAAAATAGTGGGGTTTTCACAGCTCTCACAGAGGATGAAAGAGGAAGGAGGGAAGGTAGATGAAACACGGGAGGAGGAGAACCTCCACCAGGACACAACACCCCCTCCCTTAGATCTCCCCCTGTGTCTGTCTACACCGCTGCTTATCTCCAGATTCATGTAAAGAGGGCACGGCGGCGTATCCTTAAAATACCTCCACGCCTGACATCTGTATAACGAAATGCTGAAGATAGCACTTCTTTTTCAGCAACTGAGGACAGTATCATCAGCCAAAATGTAATATATTCCTGCTTTTATGCTGCCCCTAAACCCTGTCTAAGAGCAAAAGCACACATATATTAAGACATATCCTGAAAAGAGTCACCTTACTCTAAGGTGAGTGCATGTACTTTTCCACAAAATAAGTTCTCTCACATCAAAAATAAAGTTACTTGAATTAAAAGTTATGGAAATAACGTACCGGAGGCAGGATCTGGGACTGGGAAATGATGCTGTTGGGAAGGCTGTTTTGTCGGCTCTCTGTGGTGACCTCGGCCCAGGTGACCTGGAAGCCTGTGATTCGCTGATGGGGCTGGACCTTGGACACCCGCCACAGGAAGTTGCCTGTGATGTTGCCCTCGTGGATGGAGAAGGATGCCGTCAGGTTCTCTGGCTTGGCCAACACTTTGGGAAGCCCTGGAGCTACTGAGAAAGACAAAAATGACCATTAAGAAAAACTATTCTGATATACTGTCCATAGATTATTTAGTTCACAGACTGATATATACTGATATACTGTAAAGAGATGATTCATAGTGAATAGATACATCTCTACTCTATCACATGAGAAGAGTCTATAACCAGGATGTGAGTAATGAGGTGCTGTTCTGTCTCACCTCCCTCCCCAGGACAGGGGATGTGTTTGTGGCTCTTGCTCCGGATGGTGAGGCAGGACGGGGTGAGGAAGGTAGTGCTCTCGTCCTTGGAGCGTCTCTTGGACTTGAGCATGTGAACGGTGACTTTGTACTTGCAGGAAAACAGCAGGCTGGGGAGGTTGATGTAGTTCTCCTGAGCCCAGAAACACATTTTTCAGCCCTGATGACTTTGACATGTCACCCAGGTCATGTCTCTGGGAGCCCCGCAGATAATTAAATACACAGAGCCGGAGGGGATCAGATTCCCATTTCAGGCCCTGGAAAATGCCCCACATCAGAGGACCACTTTGAACAGGCACATGTTAGGGGTTAAACCACTATTCTTCAATTCTGACCCTGATGTAAAAATCATGATCTCCATTTTATGGGTTCCAAATGTAACACAAATATAAGGGAAAGTGACTTTATAAAGATGAGTAAACTCAACGCAGAATTTAAAATGAAGATGACATGACATTTGAATGCTCTAGACCTCGTTTCAGACGCGAATCATCGACTGATCTAAAAATCGCCTCTTGTGTCTCTTCTCGAGGAAACATGAACATTTCCTGCTGAGTGGTGGATTTAAATCTTGCATTTGTAATAAAGTGGTTTGACACTAATAGCACTGAATTCCGAGGGGGGTGCGTGTATGCTCTGTGATACGAAACAGCCCTGATTAAATCCTAGTGAGGCACCATGTTCGCACACAGGGGACACCGACAAGCAAGTGCTCTGCTGGAATCCTTCCCAGTGATCTATAGAAAAAGGATGTGTATTTCCTAGCAACTAGAGAAGGGGTCCCAGAAGAATGTGTTGATTGCAAGGCCTCTGCCATCTTGTATCAGGCTGAGGCTGAGTCTGTGTGCCCCCCCCCCCCCCCCCCCCCCCGACACCCTCAACCCCCAACCACCCCCAAATCAAGCCATGCAGCCTGGGCAACTCATGCTGGGGGTGCATGGTCCCCCATTCCCGGAAACATTGTTTTACTAAATGTGTTTTATTGGGCAGCACACACCACATGTTTGACCACACGGACTGAGTCATAATCAAAACAACAGTGATTTGCCCGCTGCAAATAGCACAACAGGACGCAGGCTCTGAGTGGGGCTCTTTTCTTTAGAGTAGATTGGCTTTTTCTTAACGAAAGACAAAAGGGCTGGCAGACACTATGCACACCACTGAGTTCCACATCAAGACATGGACCTGCAAATACATTCTGAGATCATCTGCTTTGATCAAATCATGATTTGGGACTGACCTGTGTGACGGATTTCTCAGGTCCTCTGGTCTCGTTGTGGCTGCAGTACTCCGGCATCCACTGGACATGGTAGCGACTCACCAGAGAGTCTGAGAGAAGAGGAGGAAGAGAGAGAAGAGAGACGGTCACTGACCTGATACCAAAACTGGGACAAGGAACCTACTGAACATGATCGGACACCAGGAGACATCATAAATGCTTGTTGGATAAAGTGATGTTATCGTACAAAGCAAAACATCCAAGCACGCCGTCTGAGCCCTGTTCATTTCACAGTATCAGTGTGATCTCCACCACAGCTCTGATTAGATGATAACATCTGTTCCAAAGCATGAAAAACAACGTTCTTAAATTTGCTTGTCTGTGACTCATTTTAATTGCAACATTAGGGATAAGAAGATTTTTTTTATTTTGAAAAGAGTGTATATGCAATTGACTAAAAGCTCTAGTCCTCAAATATTTCTCCAACTGTTGTGTTTAACCATCTAATCAGTGCAGTAGCAGCCCTGCCTATGTTTGAGTGGCTGCCCTCAGCCCTGGTGAACCAGCAGCGTTCCCGCCACTTCATTACTGAACAGTAGGGCCTCACTGGCTAATCAGTGATGTGTACGCTCCCATTGGTCCCCCTGTTATTTTACTGGATTTATTATTCATCCGGCTGTATCGTTCGGATGTGAAATTATACTTCTCCGATTAATAATTGAGTTACGCTGTGTTAGCCCTTGGCAGGGGCCTGGTTTGTGGTAGGGAGATAAAAGGGGTCCTTTGAAGGCTTAGACACGGATCTGGCGCGCACAGCCTCCCAGCACTTTGGAAGCAGAAGAGAGGAATTACAGGGAAGCGGGAAATTGGGAAAAAATAAACAAGATATGCATAGCTAGACTGACAGAGAAGGGGAGTGGCATGTAAAACAAGGGAAGGAACATGGAAATCAGGTAGAGAGCAGTAGCACTGTAGAGTAAGATAAATCGTCTGTGAGCTAGCCTCAGAAGTGCCGCCACCGCCGCTGTCCTGTCTATTGTCTTTGTTTGAGACAGACGGACACTGATACAGTATCTTACGGTAAGACCCTCCCATGTCTGATGGAAGCAGTACAGACAGCCAGCTCCGGCCCAGATCTGGGGTATGCTGCTCTGTCTCAGAATGAGTGACTAATGTAATCAGGGTTAAGTTAGCCGGCCCCTCCGTCAGAACACACAGAGCTGATGAGGAACCTGACCCTGGGTCAGGACTAAAGCTCTCCACTCAGTCGGTCCAGCTGTCTGCTTACTGCACTACAATACGGGTGGTCAGAGGCAGAGTCAGAGCCATCCATCAGCCCAGCAAGAGGCCGTGCCCACACTGCCAGGGCCACAGTCCACAGTCCAACCACCAGGATATGGACCTGGCCCAGGACTAACTCCACAACACTCTGGGCTGAACTCGTGCCCGTCCCAGTCACAATCACTCAGCTCCCTGAGCCCCAGCCGGCTCTACTTTGACTCTGGACCAGGAAGCATTCCCCCCTCTCTCGCTCTCTGTATGTGATTCAGCAGAAGGCCAGTCCATCAGGAGACAAGGCCTCTCCCAGCCAGCCAGTACATTCTTGACTCCACTATGTGGAGCTTGGCTTGGGTGATGACATATATTAGTAACATAACATAGAGCAGTGAATGGGACTTGACAGGCTACCCTTGAAGCACGCCTTTCAAGGTTTCCATATTTCCACTCTGGTATTAATCTACGGGCTGGGGAACGAACGCTGCTGTCAGAGGCATTCTTATAGGGTTTAACCCTTTAGAGTCCAACCTGGGTGTTTCTGGGAGGTGACGTCAGGTCTTGTAAAACAAAATGGACTGTTTCAACACTAATGTGAGCGACTTCTTTGGTGGAGGAGGATCTATTAAATACAGCTGTCAATAAACTCCATCATATAGGCCCCGCTCCCTGTGTTTATTGTTCTTCAGCAAACAGAGCCTGCGCTCTACCGGCCCATGTGCAGATTAACACTCACTCACCCCAGCGCTCCAATTACCCTCAGTCACAAAGATACATTGTTTCATTTATTTGATCTACACTATCCAATACTAGTTTTCCTAGATTAAACTTTGATCGTGTAAGTCATTGAGAATCATTCATACCCCGACATTGATTAGCCAATAAAATGAGGCAGGAGGATGATGGATGTGGGAATGCGGTGGTAATTACAGTACAGTAGAGGCTGAAGCCAGAACCACAACCACATACCTCCTCTGTTCTTCCAGTAAACGCGGACCTGCAGCTGGCCGTCCTGGTAGAAAGGTGTGCCCACCTCCAACGGGCCCGCGGGGCGTTTCCCCAGGGTAGACCCAATGGGCGTCACCTCCTCCTTCTTTGACTTTGACACTGATTTGACTATGTTGGAAAAGAATGAAGGTTGGTTGGATAATACTTTCCATATATACTATAATACTTTTTGGTTGGATAATGGTCTTACTCATAATCAACTCATTCAAAAAATACTCAACTCTCTTATGTTGCAATTACACAACAATTACTAAATTACTGTGTAACAGCGTAACATAATCACTCATGAGTGAAACTGCCTTACCTGAGTCGTTGTTCTGTGCAGAGCTGAAGTGAAGAGAGGCCTTGGCACTCTTCAGACGCACCTGTCCCCAGTACGTCACCGCCTGCAGCTCCACTGTGTAACTGCTGTTGGCCTGCAGCCCCTCCAGATCCACCCAGCTCTGGGCCTGCAACCACAGGAACACAAGACAGTTCAACAGCCTGGCCACAACCATGTCACACTGCTACCCACTAGATTAGACTCCCAGCCCTGTCCCAGTCCCTTGCCCAGTCCCAGCCCAGGCCAGGCCTGTGGGAAAGCGTGGTGATTGGGAACACATGCGGGCAGGGTGAACCACCATGGGGATGAGATAGCGTAGCAGGGCATGAGACTGTGGGCCGTGTGAGGGAGACATATTATCAAAACCTCCTGGGGCTTTGTTAGCTTATGTTTGGGTCTCAGCATTCCACCAGCAGCATGGGCTTGATAGGCTCTGGTTATTGACTGTGCTTGTTTTGACATTCCGATAGCAGCAGGTTGCTTTCAAAGCCCTGAGGTGCCAAAGTGGAAACCAGTAGTACATGTGTCAATAGGTATCTGGTATCTTCCAGCTTTCTCACCTCAGTGGCACATCTGCTGTTTATTACAAAAGCTAATTCAGGATAGGACTCTGCGTAAGTGCCAATGGCTTAGCTGTCTAGCTGTCGAATATCGTTTTTTGCTTTACGCAATCAAAATGGTCTTTCGATGGAAAATAATAAAGATATGCATGGCTGCTGTTGTACCTCTTATACTTCCTCATTTTATATTTAGTTTAAACTTATAACTGATTATATAGCGGGCCAAAGCAAAATGATCTCTGGATTTCTTCTAATATATCTTCTAGTATTCTAAATAATAGTAACTTTGACATATATGTTATCCAAGGAATACAGCCTCATGGCATTGAATGATTTATCTAGCAGTAAATGAGCCACAAGTGATTTGTTGTGTTTTCTTTCAAAGCTTAACCATGCGCTTAAGAGAAGTTTAATTTGTTTGAGGAAATAAAACAATGAGAGCTACGAGAGCGATAGCTTTAAGAGTTTGTGTAATCAAATGAGATGCCTTTCGTTGTTTATCTTTTTCTGTAGTTGGTCTGTGGTTTGTATTTACAGTCCTGAGGCTGTAGGAGTGATGCTGTGAGATGGACCAGGTCCAAATAGGCCCGCCCTGAACCAGGCCCACGCCAGGGGCGTCTGCCGAGTCTACAGCCTGCCGACACATCACCCAGGTAGGGGAGAGAGGAGAGAGGATTACCCCGTTGGTGGTCTTTCTCCTCTTCTTCTTGGACGGCACCATAGACTTGCCGGGAACGGTCCAGCTCCAGAAGACTTTGTAATGATGGACGGGGATATCAGGCTCCTCTGGCAGGGTCCAGTTGAGACGGGCAGTCACCAGCCCCTCAGCACCCAGTGTCATGTTGGTGACGCGCAGGCTGGCTGGGCTGGGAGGAGCAGAGGGATCTGGAAACACACCAACACACAGTAATTCAGAGCAGCTCTCTCCATCTCTCCCTCCAGCTGTTGGTCTTTAAACAGGGACTAAGCATAATGTATGACATAGAAGGTATTGTCTCTCAATGGAAGACACAGATGATCAAAAGTGAATTGTTTTTGGTTGTTTAATTTGTGAACAACCGCAAATAATGTCTTTGTCAAAACTGACTGCTATGCCATTGTTTTCTGAATAAGTCGGTGCTGATACATAGACCAATAACAAAACCATTTGTAACCATTCATAAATGATTAAAGAATTAATCAGTTTACCACAGAAATGTGTTTGTCCTTCATTCAAATTATGTTAGACATTTTGTAAGTAGGCCTGTAACAAACCAGGGTACATTTTCACACTTGAAAAATCTTTGCAGCACAGCTGAGAGGCCAGTATGACGGTGTAAAGTAATTAGTCCTATACGAATAATCTGTCATGAAATGTTATGACAGGTGTCATGTCATGCCTATGATAGCGTTCCACAGGATGGAGAGCGCAGGTCAAGGGTTAACAAACACATGCTTCTCACTTGGGCTCAACCCTCACATTCCATCTGTGTGTGTGTGTGTGTGTGAATACCTAGCTGGGTTAGTGTGTGTCTAAATGGTGTTGTGGGGCAGGTTTTGAGTCCAGCCAGATGGGGGCTGACCCGGGCTAGTTGTAAGCTGCTAGCTACTAGCTGCTAGTTGCAGGCAGCCATGTACAGTGCTGATGTCAGCCTGGCCCAGGCAGAGAGGGCCAGATGCCAGACCAGAGGGAATTGGCCCATAATGATAAAATGATCGAGAACCCAGTTGTTAGCTCCTTTCCCCCTGCCTTCTCCCACCTGAAACACATTTGAGGTGGTTTGAGAGTGCAATTGGAGGCATCATTTCAGAGCCGGCTAATGTTATCCACGCAAGATAAATAAGCACGAGAGCTTTTGCAAATTGCCCTAACAATGTATGGAGGTGGGAAATTGCAGTCAGATGATACAGTGGTGCTGTGTAAATAACAAAGGAATGAGAGAATCATCCAGTGCTCATCAACTCCATGACAGCTCCCATCAATCCATCAATGTTGTGGAGGTGATTGGAAGGATTGGAGATCCGTTTCCATCCCTACAGCAGAATCCTTCTCCACCTGGTGTCTGGGTATGTCAAACAGCCTGTCATATCACCCAAGGGACCTCATGTATTAATACAGTTGACAGGGAAGGTCACTGGGGATACACCACCAAATACATTAAGACGATTTGGTCTTGACATGAAGCTCAAGATGGTGTGCGTTTTGGGTCCCTTGTGAGGATTGTATTCCACTACCATCATCATTAGCTATGGCTATTCATACTGAAGGTGAACGTGAGGGTGGTCATTAAAGGAACAGTTCACAAAATAAATCTACATTTGTCAGATGAATGGAAAGGGAAAGACAGGCACCATCTCATGTTCTGGTGTTCTGATTAATTTGTTGTCTTTCTTTTCCATTCATTTGGAGTTGAGTCAGATCTAATCAAACGATGGCATGGGACACGGACTCCTGAAAATGCCTGAAAAACGCTTTTGATTGAACTGTCCTTTTAACTGTGTATGTTGCAAGAGCAAACACAGAGGCAAAACCAAAACTAAGGCAGCATCCTGCGCCATATCAACTGAATTGTTCTGCACATGGCTTTGCCTCTACATGTCAAAGAAACAGACACTATCTGGCCAACGTCACATGACATGTAGACACAATATTACATTCATAAACCTGTAATCCATGGGAATTCCACAACAATCGGCTGGAGCTTTAACAAATGCCATCTGCAGCTGCACTACAGAGCTATTTAGTGTCATTCAACATGGAACACACAGAGTAGTCAAACATCAGCATAGTCTGGCATCAAACACCTCTAATCTGTGGCAAAGATCTGAAGCAGGCTTCCTTACCTCATTCCTCTTGGAAGCCAGACAACACTTACATGCATTTGAAACCTTCAATATCCTGACTAATTCAGACATATTACATTTTATATGGCTGTAAAGAGGGGAAAACCCCATCTTTGAAGAGTTAAATGAAGCTCTGGTTGCAACACAGAACAGAAAAGTCATTTCTCATGACTTGTGTTCTGGTTGGCATCAATGTGATTTATAATTTCCATGTAGCTCATTGTAGAACTTTGGGGACAGTGGAGGGAGCAATGCCAAGTGAATGCTAATTCGATTTAAGGTTGAGGTTAGCGACAGTAGGTAGTGAAAGGAACATTCAAAGGCTTATGTAAGGTGGTGATGAATTTGAAACTTCCTGCCAAAAAGATCAAGTGTATTCTGATGTGAGCAGTATTGCGAGCCTAAGTAATCCCCCACAGAGAAAATATATGATTTGTTTCACCCAGTAGGCTAAGTACAGTAAGACCTACATTACCACACACACACACACACACACACACACACACACACACAGTACAATGATTGTCTGTGTACATGTGTAGCGAAATAGGGTAAATTAGGCGTTACTGAGGCAAATCAGGTTGTAAAACCTTGTCCCAAAGGCTCCACCTGTTCCTAAGTCTTAACTGTAGCAAATGGAGAGCACTGGGTGTCAAACAGGAACTAAATTAAAGCAAGGCCACACACACACACACACACACACACACACCTCTGGAGGAGCGGAAGTGCTTGCTGGGAGCAGTGAAGCCGCGGGTCCCGTGGACGTTGACTGCTGCCACTCTGAACTGGTACCATCTGCTGGCTCTGATGTCGGCCAGTTGGACGCGCTCCTCTGTAGTCTGAGGGACAGATGGGGAGAGAGCAGGCCCACAGGGGTCAGAGGTGAGACAGGGTCGCAGCTCATGTGCGTTTGCTGCCACATCAGTCATCTGTGTGTTTCTCTTTGCCAAACTTTCAAAGACATTGTGACTGTAAGGAATGTGCAGCCGTGTGCAACGGACAGTCAGTCGGGGTAGAGCCTCCACAGCTGTGTGGTGCCCTGAGGGTGTCACATGTACCCCTTATGGCAGGGACAACGTATTTTCAAAAGTTTATCACTTATGAATGCAGAACTACGGATACTAATTTCCCATATGATACACAGATTCGTAAACATTGCTGTTCGCATTGCCCATGCTATTTATTTAGGAGAACCAAATGGGCAATGATTATGTCACAGTGTAAGAGGGTATTTGGTGTGATGCTCTACCTGTGCCACGCTCTCCCACTCTGTGGCATCGTCCTCGCTTGGGTGGATGCCATAGTTCCAGCGACGCTGCACCACATACAGGACAGGCTCCACAGAGATGTTGAACTTAGAGGACCAGCGAATCTCCAGACCTGTTGGGAGCTCCAAAAACACCAGCTCCTTCCTGGGCTTCAGTGGTGCTCCTTAGGGGCAAAGCATAACATCATCACTGTGAGACAGACTTCAGACAACACACAGTATCATGACTGTGAGACAGATTTTAGATGACATCGTCACTGTGAGACGGACTAAGTGAAAGCATCACCATCCTACTGTGGCGGACCGTGACACTCTCGTCTCACAGGCGTGGAAGACTGTGTTTTACCAGCTGTTTCTTTAGGCAGATAGCGTCTAGGCATGTGAGGTATAGCAAACAGCTATACCGCTAGCAGTATGTCCTCTCTTCCCTAACAAACACACACCAAAAAATCCATTTGCATCACTGTTCCTCACAGTCAAACCCATTCAACCTCAGTTGATGTGCCCATGTGCGATAAATTAGATATTTATTTAGTGCACAATTGGAAGAAGTGCACAGCCACGACAGATTAACTCTCTCCGTTGGATTTATTACAATTGAGAGGTAGTGAGTTGTTGATTGAGCAGTGGGCGGAGTGTTAATGAGATGGAGATTGGAAAAAAGCGGCTTCAGGAGTAGAGAAGAACACTGAATTAATCCCACACCTCTCTATAAATCACCTGGCGCTTCGCACCATTATAGACTACCTCTTCACTCGCCGAGCAGCACTACTGCTGCTGTTCTGCATTCATGAAATGCAGTATAAACACACAGGCTCATGGCACCTCAAATTGACTGCAAACAACTGAGTGTCCTCAATAGCATCGGCTGTATAAGCAGGCTGCTTGAACTTGTTATATCTCCATTCACTCTTTTAGAGGCTCTTTTAATGTGATGACTTGATACCCATAAAATACTGGAAGATGGAGGTGGGACCATTTGTGAGACATATATGGAGTTAGTCTCCCGTCCCATAGATAGGAGCTCTCTGCTCAGGAACAGCTGTGTGCCATTGTGCTGTGGTTTCACAGCTCCAGAGTGTGCGTGTGTCACACCTCCTGCAAAATGAGGAACACACTACATTAACAATACCACAACATTCCTCCTCTCCCTCCCCTTTCGCCCTGGCTCGTCTTCTCTCAGAGCCACACACAAACACACACCACCTCTCCCATCCAACAATCATCCACATGCAGCAAAGCAACCAATCCTAAACCTTCTCTCAGCTCCCTATCCAAATATTCCCATCATTGAGCCAGGTCTGGTCCAAGACTCTAAGAATACTCACAGCATTCATCTTTCAATGGCCACACACTTTCTCTCTCCCTTTCCAAAACCATGATGTAACTCCTGTTGATCAGTGATCAAGAGCAGAGCGTCCCTTCATGTCTTGCACATTCCAGCAATAATACTCATGGATTATAATTCTAAATACTCACGCACACACACACTGTCATAATGACCTCTCTAATTACAGGGCTAAGGCCAACATGCACCAATCAATGTGGGCGGAACAGTTCCAACAATACATTCTTCAAAGGTGAATGTTTCACAATGGCCTCCCATAAACCCTGAGGATGACTGACTGAGTCTTTGCTTTTGAGCACTGATCCTCTGAGGCCTCCAAACTTTCATACATCCAAACCCCCTCCTTCACTTGTCTTTGTGGTGTGAAGTTGTGAAGTGTTTATGACTGTGAGGATCTAGCATTGTCGCCTGATGAGGGAGTCCATAAGGACAGACTGACAGATTAACATGAGGACATAGACTGAGAACATGAGTGTCTTTCTACACTGGTGTCTCGGTGGAGTATAATCCATCAAAAATGACTACAGAGGCATCACTGCTGACAGTGGTGTGTGTGTGTGTGTGTGTGTATGAGAAGGAAGGAGACATATAGGGGGGAAGGAGGGAGAGAGAGGAAGAGAAAGAGCAAATAACATCTGTCTCTATGTGCTATTCAGAAGGTTCTCGCCTGCAAACTAATATAGAGCCTCTTAGATGAGAACACGGGAAGCAGTGGGGTATTCACATACACTATCTAATTAGGAAATCATTTGAGATTCTCTTAATTAGACTTTTCTAATTAATTTCTTTTTTCTTTTCTTTAAAAAGTTAAACCCTGAGAAGAAGAAGTCTCATTAATTTTGACTAAAGTTGACATAGCAATCTTCCACATGCTCAGCCATATCTTATTCAGAACTCCACTTTGCCAGCGCGCCTTTGGGAGGATGTTACAGAATAGTGTATAGTAGAGTAGGTAAGAGCACTGGGGCCGATTGATGTAAAGAGAAGAGCTCCAGTACATATGGAACAAAAGCCCAGTGGGGGTCTTCTGTCTCTCTGTGTTCAAAAGACATAGCACGCACAAAGAGCTCTGCTTTCTGCAATCTTCCTCTGTCAGGGACACACGTTCACTGGGGACCTTCACCTGCGCACAGACGCACGCACACACATCTGAGAGTGATCTTGCCGGGGGAAACACTCCATTTCGCCCCACTCGTGTTGGGTAATGGCTTCCAGCATTATAGATCATCCTGAACAAACTTGTGCACACACAGAAACAATTACCCTCTCCACACCGTGAGCACATAATTACACCTTTAACATTGAAGATCAGGACTGGAATTCTAACAGAACATTGACCAGACTGCTAATTAAAATATGTGTGAATGTGATACCAACAGAGATTAATCAAATGTTTGGTTTGACTTCACAGTCAACTGTTTTTATTCTCGGTATGCTGAATGGTTTTCATTGAATGTATCGTATTGAATGTAATGAACTTCTCAAGGATGTGTCCCCTTTCATCTACACAGGCTGTTTATCTCTTGGTAACGACACAGGATTCAAACTCCATTTATTCTTACAATATATAAATAGGTAGGTAGGTACTTTATTGATCCGAGGGGAAATTAATACTAACACACTCGCCAACACACACATGCGGCAAAACACTCACGCACCCACACACACACACACACACACACACACACACACACACACACACACACACACACACACACACACACACACACACACACACACACACACCCACACACCCACACACCCACACACACACACAGGCTGTTGGTTTCAAAATAATCATGTCTCGGCTCTGTCACTGCTGTGGTTCCACTGAGCTCAGTTCCACTTCTGCCTTGTTATGGCACCAAGGCTGCCAGCCAGAGTACGCTGATATAATATCGAGAAAAGCTCTGACTTCCACCTACAAGCACAGAGGCAGTGAGTCTACTCACACAATGGCTCAGCCTTCTCAGAAAATCACCTCAGGCACTGTCATTAAACAGTTTCACTGGAGAAGAAGTTCCTGAGTGCATCTGTGGTTGTGAAACCTTCAAGCTGATTTGGAACAATGTTACGCACTAGATGTATGCACTGCTCAAAAATAGCATATCCTGCAAAAATAACAGAATATGATTCATGAACAAAGGGGTGAAAGAAAGGTGCAGGTGGCCCTTGCTGAAGTTGAATAAGAAGAATATGACAGAGGCTGCTGCCTCTGAGCCCAACAGTATATAAAGTACCTTTATAGAGGTTCTTGGGTTGCTGGCAGGTGTGTCCACAGCCGTTGGAGCAGCACTTCTTCACAGTGGAACACTCTCCGTCCTCCTCACAGCTTTCCACACAGGCTGCAGCGAAGCCACTGGCCTTCTCAGGGGCGGGGCAGTCGCCCTGCTTCACACCCTCCACCGACTTCAGGAACTCACAGCTCGTCAGGCACTCATAGTGTTTCTTAGGAAAGAGAGGCTGAAATGTGGAAAGAAGAAGAAAAGGAGGAGGTGGGAGGAGGAGGAAGAGGAGAGGGAAGAGAAGAAGAAGGAAGCAGAGGATGAGAGAAGGAGGAGCAAGGAACAGCCGAGAGAAAAGGAGAAAAAATAAAAGAATGAGGAAAAGAGGCAGAGAGGGAACAATGTATGTCAGATGACGTTTAACTTTGTGCCTGCCAGGCCTTAAAACAGGCAGGTCAGTGAGCTAATAGGGATTGTCCCGTTTACATTTTGGCTGATGACTCATATGATTGGTGAGTAAGCTAAAGAGCTTAGATTCAATATTACACAGAGTGCCATTACAGAACAGAAAAAGTCTCCACTTGACACTCTCTGACTTCTCTCAGAGTTTCCCCTTATTGAATTTTCCCTCACAGGAGGGAGTTGTTAAACACTCCAGTCCACAGCGGTAGTGACATACCTCACATAGGTCCTGGCACTGGTTCTCCTTCAGGTCCCAGGATTCCTTGCAGGGCTCCAGGCACTGTGAAAGGGAGAAGGGTGTCAGTGCTTCAAAGACACAGCCACATCAAAGAGACACGCCGCACTGGAGAGGGTGCTCTCTCTCTCTCTCTCTCGGCCTGCTCTCAGCCTGCCTGCCTGCCTGCCTGCCAAGCACCTCACTCAGCCACTTCCACTACACCTCCACCACAACCACCAACCAGCCAGTCACACCTCTCTGTTACAGATGCCCCCATACCTTCAAAGAACATCAACAATTTTCTACAAAGGGAAGTACGGGCCGAGGGGTATTCATTTTGAATAGAGCAAAAGCACACCATCGCTGTGAAAATCCATTCAATCCTTGGGGTTTTTTGTGTGCCTCTGCCCTTGACAAATTCCTTCCTACTCCAATGTTCCAGCACCGCTACCCCCCAAACTCCTTCCACCCCCACCCCCTACCTCATGTCTGGACCTGATACAGTCTGGCACTGGCACCAGCCTTCTCTCTGTAGCCCTTCCAGTTGTTCACAGAGAGGATGTTTAATAGATGATACACCCAGTTAAAATGGTCTTGGGATTCCCTTTAGAAACACGTGGAACCTATTTACTGGATGTTTGGCACGGGCAGAGGATGAAAGAGGAATCTCATTGTGCAGAGCAAGTCATTTAGGCCATAACATATCAGATGAAAAAATGTAAAACGAAAATATACCAAACCTGGTCAAATTCCTTTCGCTGTAAATACAACAGCTCACCCTCAACAGATCAAACTCAATAAGGGTAAATGTAATAAAACATGAAAGTTTGTGCATGTCCAATAGAATCAGACGGATGCCACCGCAGTAAAGGGCATGTGTTCAGATGGGTTTGAGTGGCTGTTTTTCTGTTGCTGGCCGCTACAGGAGGCGGTGGAAGAGGGGAGAGCTCCCACAGAGAAACCACTGCTGCGCTGCTTCTGTGCAGCCACTGGGCCCAACCCAAACCACACCAACCAGAGAACTGTCAAAGCCAGCCCCATTCAATTTAGCCCACTGCACCAGCTACAGCTATTGAGGCACAGCAGATAACTTCCAACAGACTCTACCACATTCCTGGTATGGGAAAGTCCAATATGTTGGTCAGTGGGGGGGAATCATCTTTGATAAAGAAGAGATGGGGAGCTGCTGTGAGAGGAGTAATAAGAGCAGGAGTGTTTGTGAGGTGAACTTTTGGCCCGAACCATTTTCAATGCCTCACTTCAGAGG
Source organism: Argentina silus (assembly GCF_951799395.1). Taxonomy (NCBI): domain Eukaryota; kingdom Metazoa; phylum Chordata; class Actinopteri; order Argentiniformes; family Argentinidae; genus Argentina; species Argentina silus. The sequence continues at coordinate 13,151,588 of NC_139666.1, read as the reverse complement.
GGGACAAACTACAGAAAAACTAATATTAGAGCAATGCAAAAGGTTACCGTATACATATTCTGTAGTAGGTACAGTATGTACCCATGCCTCAACAGTAGAGTAAGGACACTAGCACAAGAATCTCTTAAACACAACGTTGATGTAAGAAATTACACATCTCAGTCAGGGAGCCGAATCTGTGTTTATGAGTCTTTAATTAGCTCATTAGCAGGCTCTGTCGTTATTATGCCATTGCCAGTGAAAAGTTTATTTGCGTTTTATGGAGTGAGGAGGATGGGCACATGTTGAAGTGTAAACCTGGCTTCTTGAGGAACATGGTGCAATCAGGGTCCTGCGCTCGCCTGCCAGTTCTCAATTACACACTGTGGTCTGTCTCTCAGTTAACACTCGCCTCGGCTCCTGGGCTGGTTGGGAGGAACACTGTCTGGCCACTCAAGTGTGTCTTGAGTGAGGGAGGAGGGGGGCAGTCATTTCCTTCATTAGCTTTAATATCTCTCTCCTCTAAAAATGAGGATATTTGATGAATGCCAGGGAACTCCGGACACCTTTTGGCTTAATACCACAGGGAAACTAACTAAAACTAACCCTGAAATAACTTAAGAGATAAGAGAGGGCAAGCAAGAGCAATAACCTAAAGTACCATGACATAACCATCTTCATTATCATACTTGAGCCTTGTAAAATCATTATCCTCAGATATGGCATATAACCATGATATCCTCAACGATAGGCGCCTACATCCAGGTACCTGGACAGCAGCAGGAAGGCAGGCAGCAGCCCTAATGCCCTGACTTACAGTGGCACCCTGCTGGAACAATGAGGTGTTGAGGCAATGACTTCTGCTCCACCAGAGTCTCCACAGGAACCTCAGCCAGCAGAGCCACATGCCAAAGCCCTCAAATCCCCTCGACAAATCACTGAACATACACACGTAAGCCTCGGGATCAAGCCCATTTTCCCATTGAAAGATCTTGTGTGCATGGAATGAATGCATTCCATTGGTTGAAAAAAAGGGCTTTTCTTTCAGATAGGGTTCCTTTATGGTTCACCACAATCAGAACTATAGAGAAAGTGAAAATGGATTCAAACTTACATTGAGATGGGTGAGCTCGCGTGTCAAGCAACAGGAATTAAGATAGCATACCAGACACCAGGAGATTGAAAAAAAAGATCAGAACGTGCGCAGGATGTTAATTATTGTACACAACTCCCTCAATGTCGGTGTTTCATTCACCCTTCAGGGCAAATTTTTTCAAACAATAAACATATACACCTTGCTGACGTCTGACATACTAAGAACGGATGTGATATCTGTTGCCCATGTGACATGTCTCTTATTCAGAGGGAGGGGATGTGTCATAAAAAAATAATCATAAAAGAAGATAAGCATTTGAGTGGTGGCTGTAAGAGCTCTCCACAGGTGTGCTGATAACTGACAATCTGTCAGCATTTCTCAACAGCCACACCCACTAGCTGACATTTTAGTAGGAGAGGGGGAGTCTGACGACAGATGTCTTGCCAAAGCAAATAGGAAAGCTGGATATAATTACAAAGGTGCTCTCATCAATCAAAAAGCTGATTCCTATTTACACAGTTTGCTGCTGAATCCAACAAAATCAGCTGCCGACTGTGATTCCCCAGCATGGCTGAGACCAGGAGATTTCAGCTGGGCAAAGCATGCATGTAACCGAAGATGGATAATTGGGCTGGACATACTGCATCTGTTTAGACTGGGTGCCAACCTAAAGTTTTCCTCAAGCTAGTTCCGCAAGCTGGCACCCAAACTAGCATCTGTTGGAATAACAAAAGCAATACATGCCATTATTCTAGAAAGCGTTAACATATTTCTCAACAAATTTCCGCAAAACGATGTTGAATAGAATGTTTTCACTCTCAGATGTAAACAAGCACATTGGCTATTTGAAAATGAAAAGAGAGTTGAGCTTCACCAGAGCTGTTGGCTAGCAGTCTGCTAACAAAAGCATTTGTGCTCCCGTCTCTCCCTTTGTGTCCTTATCGTTCTCCCAAAAAGTGACACATTCTGCATGGCTAAGTAGGGCCAACCATGGGGTCCTTTCACTCCCCATTTCACGCTGTAATAAAACGCAGCAGTTGTTGCACTGGGGAACCCTGAAAGGCTTTCTGTGGGGCCGATGTGAGAGTCAGCCTGAATGGCTGCCAATGCCAGAGCAGAGCCCGTCCTCACTTTGTCACGCTGAGGGGGAGAGCAGAGGGGTGGGCGGTGGATGGGGGAGGAGAGGCAGGGGAGTGGGGGATGACGAGAGAGCTCACTTCCCCCGTAGTGGAGGCATAGTGGTTATCTCCGGCCATCGTAAAAAAGGCTCACTTCCCAAAGGGGACAGCTGGAACAACATAAAGTATGAAAAAAATGTTATGTATAAAATGCCACAGAAGTGTTTTGCTTCAGTTAATGAAGCATGAAAAGCTACCAGTCTAGATTGCCCCAGGCCTCACAATACGCACTGCAGACATAATAAAAAGGGGGACATAATTCATACTAATGTATCATACAGGAGACATTTTCCCATAGAGCCTGAGCATATTTGTACAATCATGGGGAGGGATCAGGGGAGATGTGTGTGGCTTTATTATGACAGCTATGATTGATTCCTTCATTTCATAACTTCATTTCACATCTACTCTATCAAATAAGCACTTTCTACACGTGGATAACCAATGTGAGAGCTTTCGTCACCACCATGAAATCAACTCTAAAGTCACCTGGCCCTGCAAAATCCCTGATCCAGCCTTTCCATCGTAAGTTTTATCCATCATCCAATAAAATAAAAGATGGTTCTAGCCAGTTTAAACTATCGATCCTGGTCCTGAAGTTCAGTGTCAGCCCTCAGTGGAGCGGGGAGATATTTATGAGACGGGTCTGGAGTGCCTGGGAGGGAACCGAGGGACCAAACTCCTCTGGGAAAGGCAGATATGGCGGAATCTCTGTTGTTGATCACACACTGTAAATCTCACCTCCTATCTCATTGAGTTATGGCCCTTTTCTGCTGCCCTGGCGCATTTCACACACACCAGTACCAGACTCAATTACTCCAGCAGCTCTGAGCCTGCTCATATTTATCGACCCATCCAGAAGCTGCTGGTCACCAGACCCTACCAAGCTCCTGTGTAAAATACTCTCTCTCTCTCCCTCTCTCTAGCCCTTCTCTCTCTCTCTCTCTCTAGCCCTACTCACTCTCTCTCTAGCCCTACTCACTCTCTCTTTCTCCCTCCTTTCTCTCCCACCTCCCTCTCCCTTTCTCTCAGAGGAGCTGCTATGAGCACCATTACTCTTGATGGTTCCCCTGTCTTCCCCAAGTTCCCCCTCATTCTTATTCATGGCAGAGGCCCCACTTCAAACTGCATTAGAGAGAATTCAAAGTCAGCTTGATTTCCATCCAAAAATCCATATTCAAGTCAAGCATTTTATTTCAACCATGTCCTGAAAACATTAAAAAACACATTCCGTGACATATTTGAAATGAGAGAATTCAGCTCTCCATCTGCTTAGGAGTTGCCTCTATGCTGATGCACACTGGGAGTATCGTAACAAGCTGAAATCTAAAGATTAGACATATTTCATCGGGGGTCAGGGCTGTGATCTGAATAACTATAACATCTTATGCTGTAAGGGCTTTCCAATATGTCTTCAACTTGCCATTCATTTTCATAGGATTTTAAAACGATTCAGAATAAACCTGTGTGGAGTGGTGTATCAAGAGTCATTATGTAATGACTATACAGTTCAGTGTGTTTCCAGTAAACCTTCTATCGGGTGCTTTCAATGTTCTGTAAAGGAGATATTTCTTTGGGTGTGGTGTATAGGACTCTGTCTCTGTTCTTGCAGTAAACCAACACAGGTGTGTGTTTGAGGCAGGCAGTCGAGGCATGCTGCCACACTTGAGTGTGTGAGGGATTATAGGTATGTCAAGGTTGGGAAAGAGGGAGACAGATTAACTGAAGTGCCCCACCCACCCCCCTACACACACACACACACACACACACACACACACACACACACACATATCTTTCATCACAATTCAGGCTTTGGTTTGACTCAAGATGACTGGGACTTCAAAGGCTGCCATTGGTTTGTGTTGGTTATGATGTTTACCATGGATTACATGACTCATGTCACTATCCGCCCTGTCTTGGGTTCACATCCAGAGTGAGTATCACAGAGACATGCCTCTCACTCTATCACTGTCATACAAGTCTACCAGGGGAGGGAAAACTGTCTGCCTTTTATCTCTCTCTTCCTATTTGTATTGTCAAGTCTTTTCATATGATTCAGGTCCTTGGGTTTACTCTTTTATAGTCATCTGTCAACCACTTTCTATCTACCATTTGTTGTCAGTCACAGACTGTCAAACCACAACGCAACTAAATATCCCCCAGGATAACTTTTACTGCAGAATATAGCAACTAACCATGCTAACCATACTGACATTTATGAGCAAAATTAATTAATTCTTTCAAGCAAATTAGGAATGAATTTCTTAATATTCTATGACACAATTAATGATACGTTACTTGCCAACCCTCTGAACACTAAAATGAAGAAGTAGTTATACAACATAAATATGTGAATATCATAACTCATTAATGTTTTCAAACCAAACACAATAACATTACATTCCAGTTCCTAATGGGCTGAAATCTATACGGTTGAAGGCTTGCTATTTTGTTCTTCAATAGGAGCGGGAAACAGTGAGCAACTTAGCAGGTGGTATCACAGACATTCTTTGAGTATCACTTTAATTATTAATTTAAATGCAGTTGAGGGAGCAGACAACAAAGAGCCTAGGAGGAATATCTTGGCAGAAAGGGAGAAGGGAAAGGGGAGGAGGAGGAGGAGGAGGGGGGCAGGCCATGAATTATACATACACCCCACAATCAGAGGTGCCTGCCTTATTTATGAGCTAAAAAAAAAAAAAACCAGCCCAGCCAGGATTGGGCTTTGTCTGCTGTGGAATGCAATAGCAGTTCACTTAATACTTAATGACTCTGAAGTTTCACCCACCTGCCCGCCGACAACACCCACTCCCAAAACCAGTACATCATCTTGAAAGACACCGTTCCAACAATCAAAGCTGCAAGAGATCCAACTCTTTCAGGTTCCCACCATTTGATGTTGTTACATTATGCGCGACAATGGGGCGAATTTACAGTGGCTGTAACATGATCCCGAGTTATCACCTTTCTCATGGCTAGGGTTTACTTCTCCTGAAAATTAGACTCAACAGGATGTGTCCATCAGACAGGGTCAGATTGGTGATAAAGAGGGTAGTGCTCCTTTCACTGTGTGGTGGCCTGGGAAATGTAGGCCCTCTGCTGTCCCCCCCCTGTCCCACGCCACTCCGCCTAACATCCCATATGATTTACTGTACTCACTCCCCCATGGAGTTTCCCCATAAGACTGATGACAGTTCCACCACAATATCAAGATGATGGACACATGAAAGCCCAGTTTCAAATGGGATCCTAAGCTAATGCACTTTCCCAGCACTAGAGTCGTTTGTTTAGACTCCATACACATCAAGAGATTTTAAGTTGTGATAATCAGATCAGATTTTCCACAGTAGAACCGAAGAGCATTTCTGTTATGGCATGGTGAATGGAGGAGATAGAAGGCAATTAAATGCATTTAGGCTTCGCTAACATGCTCCTGCTGTGCCTGCCCATGCTAGAATGTGCTTCCGCATCTGGGTCCCAGACACATTAAATGAAATTGGGATGATTTGGAGCCTTGAGATTCAGTCAATCTGGGTCAACAGCATCAGCATCATAACAAGTCTGTAGAAGAAGGCAGGCTGGCTGACCTAATCACCTGCAGCAGTCACATTCCACCAGTATCTCCCTCTGTTTATTTGAGGTTGAGAAACACTTCAAATCCACTAATCCTACTCAAGCAGCCCCCACTAGCCTCTACTAACAGTAACACATGGTGGTAGTCCTCCCCTGGAGTAAATTAGAACTGTATCATCTCCTGCTTAAGAGGAGATGAGGAACACAAAGGCTAAAGCACATTCCTCTCCGTAATCACGATGTTGAGGCCCTCATTTGTTTATTTCAGTACTCACACAGGAGGCTTTACCCAGAGGGCCAAGGCAAGGGCTAAGGTCTATGGATTTACACTGCTGTGTGTTTGTAGGGATCAAGCCAGAGTTTAAGACTGAATTAATGATTTTTTTTTATTACAGCTAAATTAGGAGTCTTTGGAAAGCCTAGCAGTGTAAATCACTGCTCTGACATACTGACCCCTTGATTATAGGAGCAGAGAGACACTGACACCACTCCTGCAATCCCTTCAACAATGTCACAGCAAAGCCATGGGATTTAACATAAGGAATCAGTCATTTTGAATGAAGCTGTATTGATTACAAAAACAAGACAACAACAATCCACATTCACAATAAATCTACTCATCTCCATGTCGGAGAGGAGTAGGGCTCTGTTTAAGGTCAATGTATGAAAATAACTAGTCATTCTATAACTGATTAAAAAGTCATTCCATCCCTTCTGCGTGTGATCTCGCTGTTCTGGCAGGGCCATGTGAGATCTGTGAGAGCAGACAGAACAATATCAGGAGAAGACTAAGCTATGGGCTGAGCTTGTGCATGATGATAAGCCAAGATGATAAGCCAGAGTTCCACATCCTCAGAATGAGAGTAAACACTTGGATGAGAGCAGATTGTCTCTGCGTGACAGGTCATTATTGCTTAAAGAGGATTTTACAAGCACTTCTGATTACAATAATCCTTCCAGAGAACCCAGGAAAATGAAAAACCCTCTGACATTTGACAAGTAGAGGCGTCGGATCGCCGTAGCTGTGGATACTCCACAGCGACTCAACAACAGTTACTAAGGACCTTGAAGATATTCATGCTTTTTGCACATTAGAAACACCAGATGATCCGCGATAAGTGTCTCAAATAGCTCCTTAAAATGACATAAAACCAAATGCCTGTATCTGTTACATATTTCCAACAAAATAAATGGTTTCAACAAAATTTCTGCTTCAAGCTACAGCCTTTTTTCTTTTCGGCAGCATCATTCAGGAGTGAAAGACCACCACCCGAGGAAGTCTAGGCTAACTCCAGGCAGGATAGTTCACTACAATGTTAGCGTCCCTCGTCTTGCTGTGGGGGTTCTCAGTCCCTGCCACCCACCATGTGAATAATGAGCTCCACAGATAGCGGCCAATGGAGCAACCCCCCCCAGCCAATGAAACTTAACAGCCATGTCCAGATCAGGTCCTTCCTGCTGGGACTGACCAGCCCTGCTTCACACTCCACCACCGCCCACACACAAACACACACACACGCACACGCACACGCACACACACACACCAGGGCTGGCCTTGAAATACAGAATAGAATCACTTACAAATACCACTGTGCAAATACTGAAAGTAATCGGTATGGAGAGACAGTACACCAGTTTGAAAAATAAATGCACATCTCAATATTGTATCCAACGACTCCTCACATAGATAGATGCGTGTCTGGTTTTGCATTTATCTAACATTAGATACTGACAGTGCACACTTGACAGTGATTTTCACCGTGCAGTGGCCAGATTTGTCCATGATGATGATGGTGGTGTGGCTGATGAGGACAGAGGCAGAGGTGTCAAGACTGAGTGTCTGGCTTCAGCGTGACCAAAAGGTGCTTTGAAGTCTGTCCAAGCAGACAAAAAAATCCCAGCCATGCCCGACCATAAACCCTCCACACAGCACCTACTCTATCAGTTCTATTCACTGCAACTCAAAATATACTACCCACGGCCAAAGAAAAGATGACCACACAAAGAACTTACTAAATTGCCATGACACACTCTTCAAGTTTGTAGCCAATGAGGAATGTGATATTTTCCCAAAGCACATGCTTTTATTTTTAATGAAGATTAATGCAGATTCATGACAGAGCCAGCACTACCAATTTAATTTTATTGGACTGATTGACCTAGAAAAACACTACTGTTGGGGAAGTCGGACCATTTTTTTTTGGCGTGAGAAAATGAGGGGGTTGGGAGGGGGGTGACGGCAGGCTCTGAAAGACACTCTTGAATGAAAGATGTAGCTTCCCAAATGATTGTTATTCAAGCAAACTGCACCATAGATTTATTCAAGAGGTAGAGGTTGAGACACGTGTAAACCAATTGAATAAACAGACACTGTTTGTTCTTATACAGGAATGTCTAGCTCTATGGGCATATGATTGTTAAGAACAAAAGAGGCAACTCAAAAGAGACACCTGGGACATTTCAGATCCATGAAGGACATGCACGACTCATTGGCATTAAATAGCCATTTCACAGACAATACCGCTTTCTAAAGCTTTCCTCTTGGCAAGCTCTGAAAACCTTGGTTGGTGATGTGGCAGGGAAACAGAAAGGCGAGGCTACAGTAAGTCATCAGGGCTCTGCTAAGGGATGTTATACTACAGATTAATGGATTAATTCCCTTCAGTTTAGTGATTGGTTGTTTCTAGTCCACTGAGTAAACCATCTCGCTGGTCAAAGAGTGTGCACGGCATCTGCATTACAACTGTGTCCTAAAGCAAATATACTGAACACGCTTTATCCCTCCTCATCAAAATTCACTTTTTCAGGCATTGACATTTTTTCTGGGTATATTCCATAGTCTCTAAAGGTCAGCTCATCTGGGCGTGATACATGGGTCCTTTTCTTCTCCTACCCTGAGAGGAGCTTGGGTAATGAAGTGCATTGCTTATTTGCAGACTGGCTTTGAGCTGCCTCAAGTCAATCCTAGCATTTGATTTGGAGCCTGGATCACACCCTTGGGGAAAGCAACCCCGTTAATGTCAGCTATGTTCCGAATGTGGAAAGCTTTTTGGCTGCCTCCGCATGCACATGCACGTGCACACAGACACACACAGACACACACCAGCAGAAAGAGAGAACGCCCTGTAGTTTTCAAACTTAGCTGAGTACACCCAAAATTCTCAAGTGGGACACTATCAAAGCAGAGACAAAACGACAATAGCTGCTCATACAAATGCCAGTGCAGCCTGTCCTCTTGGCGTCCCCCAGCTGAATAGGGCTGGGCTGGCAGGCCGCTGTTATGGCATGCTAATGACTCCCCGGCGCTCCAAAGCGCCACCTCTCTCTGCCCCGGCGAGAGGGCAGAGGGGTTAATTACCATGACAATGGGGACACTGGGAGTGGGGCCGACTCTGGACACTGCATATGAGATGGCCAAGATGACTTTCCTGTCTCAAATTAAAACGGGAGGCTTTGATTTCGTAAAGCGCCGACAGATGGACGGGGTCACAGCATCTTTGTCTAAATAATTAACCAGTCTTTCCACACACATCATCTACACAGACAAGGACCTCTGTGGGCCCTGAGTGGACAACAGAGGCCCTAGCAGTCCCTGGGAGGGGGGTGACTTTGGCCACTGCTTTTGTCCCTCTGTTTGACTGTGTGCTGTTCATGAAGTGGGGAGGCTAATCACAGCCTGTAGAGCCATTCACTCTGAGCCACTGTACAACATGGGCCCATTTGGAGCGATTGTTTGAGCTGACACAATAGGTTTGTGCTGCAGAGATGCACAGAGAGTCTCAGTAAACACTCCAGTCAATGATGTGGATGTGAAGTGTGTTTATGTATGCTCATCAAACAAAGAGGTTGCACCAAAACGAAACATAGGTATCTAGTACAGGCTTAGTTCCGTGCATAGATCTTGCTTCCGCTTCAAATAAGATGTTATAAGTTCTATTTGACTATTTAAAAAATATATATAATAAATGTATAAGAAAGTATGAGAAATACAAGTATATCATAACCAATATGCAGTTTTGCAATATTACTTTCAAAGATGCTATACTGCATCCAATAAATCTTCGATCTTGAAGTTCAGGGTAAACAAGTGCAAACTGACATGCTTGTTAGAGTAGGGAGAACAAGATGTCCATTAAAGAATCTCTGGCATTTTTTGAGTTTCAGCAATGTAGCAGAATGATTATGAAAACAGTATGCTGTGCTTGGACTTGCAGCCAGCAAAAGCCTTTTCAAACATAAAACTCCTGATGAATGATTGGGGAATGGCTGGTGCCAAGAACCAATGTTGGCCATCGTGACGGAAAGGAGAGAAACAAGTTTCACTGCATTATAGTGAAAACAAAGGAGGCGCTCCCCTAAAGAACCCATATCTCTCCTTTAAAACCCTGACAAGCTCATTAAGGAATGACCTTAAAATACCTCATCATCTCTTTTAAAAGCAATTAATTTTTTTACATTTTAGTCATTTAGCAGAATCTCTTATCCAGAGCGACTTACAATTGGGCTTTGCCCAGAAGGCTCACAGCATTATTAGATACTGTGAAGTTCATGCATGTTATTCTAGAATTCTCTTTAAAAGAGTACCTACTAAATGCTGCAGTGTACAATACGAAAAACACTCTGCTTTTATGGAGCATATTTCATGAATGTAAAAACCTGGATAGACGAATAACACATTTCCAATTAACTGCAATCACCATGTTATTAATTAGAATTTCAAAGGAATATAGACATATTTAGATATTTAACAGAAGGGAGCATTTTGTATGTGGGCATGAAAACAAGACATTGATTGTGATTAATCTGTACACCAAATGCAAAAGACTGTTAAGTCAGCAAAAGGAATATGGCAGCCCCACATTTTACTGTGTTTCCTATTATTCATGTAGTCATTTATAATCAAAAGGGCCTCCAAATTATAATTTACAATACCCTGATTGGTCCAACATGTTCAGCATGCGTGCACTTACAAATAAACTGGTGTCCTTGGACATTTCAAGGTATACGATTTATAATACACCCTTCAATAAAACAGTGTGAGAAAGGCAAACATTGACTCAAGAGAGTATTTGTTGTTCTAGCTGTGCACCATGCCAAATGAACAAGCCATACGAGTAAGTACAGTAAATACAGACAAGGATGAGATCCAATTTGTCATCACCTCAGCAATAACACGCTTCCCGTAAGCTATTCAGACAAGTTTTTATAACAGAAAGGAAAACACAGGAGAGATGCAAAGCAAACAGAGACACGCTCTCATGAAAGAGAAAACTGTAAACATCTGCATAAGTGTGAATATGAACACACGCTAGACTGTTGTTTACTTCCTGGCCTAAATTCAGTCCTCAGAGGCGGTCTGACCTAATCACAACAAATGCGTGGGCTGGTTTCATGGTTTATGTGAGGAGAGAAGAGAAGCCTTGACAGGTATGAACAGGGCGTATCATTTCGCTTTCCGCTATCAACCATGTGTTTGAGCTACATCTGTAGAGTCATCGCTCCTGGTTGTTCTCCCAGCATGCCCTGTCCACCGTCTGCTCAGCACGAGTGCAAGGGCCTTGTCAACAGCCCAGAGACAAGCTGAGAGGACGTGTCAGCACCATCTTTTCAGAGGAGCTGTCAACACAAGCTTTGTATCAACCGTCTTCAGGAGAGGGCACAAAAAACAAATAGGACCTTCGGGAAGGGCTTGATATATCCTACCATGTCTCTAATTAACAAAGAGGTGAAGTAATGATGCTTAGTTTGGTTATAAAGATGGGTGGTATAATCTCAAATTATGATTGATGAAAAGGCAGAAAACTTTCACAGAGCACCTATCTCTGTTTCTTAAATGTTTACCAATAGCTATTAACAAGTGCAGAGAGACGTTGGTGAGAGTGGAAAGGAAACATTCAATATTTGTTGTAGGTCCCTCTATCAAGAGTGCCCCTTTGTATTTGCCATATCATTCAATAGCATGTGTTAACACTAAATATCAAAAGTCTAATCTAGCAATCCAAATTTAGAGACCATCTCAACATCTGAATAATCATAACCTGTTGAAAGGGTGCGTTTTTGATACATTACCTTTGAGCACTGTTTGTGATTCTGACACCACACCAAGGATCCATTATTCTGTAAGGAAAAGGAAAGGACAGAGTGAGTTACTGTGTGAAATTCAATAAAGGAATGATCAAAGCCATGCAAAACATAATACATTACATCCAAGTCATAGTTATCCATTCATACACAAGTGGTTTAAATGTTCTTACTCTCTTTCCTCAAAACACATAAATGTACCTCATTAGAACTCAATTACCATTGAAAAAACATACAAAACTCTGCTGAGTTCCTTTGAGTGAGTAATGTACACAATATGTAACGTAAGGAAGCAAGGTCGGAGTAGTGGAGGCAGAGTTCTGGTCAGTTTCAGTGTCGTTCACCGGAGCACTGTGAGCTCAGCTCTTATCAGCCTGTGTTTGATCTCCCCAACAGACACCCCTGAGGTCACTCAGACAGGAACTGATGTCAGCACTCCTGTGTAGACTGCAGACACCTCCAATTCCCTGTAATTGCTCTAGAAGTGCCACATTATGGGTTCCATGAGCCCAAACATTTGGTCCTAATTGTGTTGGCTAAAGATGGAGTGTTTCCCTGTCATTTAGAGAAGGACCAAGGGGGTAAATGGCTTGTGCAAGTGGCCATTTCCTGGGCTTCAATAGAGCAATGAACCACAAGGCTATTCACTCCAATTATAGTTTCACTTGGACGTTCAATATAAGATAAATGATCACCAGACATATTAACACACTATAAGAACAAATTGTGCTCTGTTTCTGAGTAGGTAAGCTCAGGTGCATGTGTTTTGTGTCGTATTGATGTATTGATGGACTCAAATTTCCACAGACGTTTTTCTACAGAAAAATAGCTGGAAAAATCGGAATGAAGAGACAGGAAACCTTTTCAATAAAGGCAATGAGTCAAAATTTCCAATAGCAATTGTATGTTACAAATGGAAGGTCACTATAAGCCATGAATCGTTGCTTTGTTCCTTACAATAAGACACTGCAGCAGGATATAGCCAAACTGTAAGGGTCTGTAAGAAAAAGTCTGCTCAAGTTCAATGTCAAGTTCAAAGCCTTCTCCAACAATGTAATCCAGTGGAAATTCCCAGTGAGACCTCGGGAGAGAACTTATCATTAAAGGCTTTAATTTGCCATCCAGTACCAGTGAGTGTTGTGCTTTTGGTGTCAAGGATAACGGTCAGCAGGCTTCAAAGACTTCCATGATCTAGGGTAAAGACTGTAACAGAGACTACTACCCTTAAGGTAACCTACATTCCTTAAGATTCTCTGCTGCTAATTGCAATCAAAACTTCCAAAATAAATCCAGCAAATTAGAAGAATTGATTGTGTGTGTAAGACTAACAAGTCCTCCATATACATTTACTGCACTAAGAATGGATACCTCGAGTAGATTTTTGAGTAGTAATTTAGGTAAACTTCTCGGACGGGAAATCTTACTGAATGTATGTATCGTATAAGATTGATCATGAATTATAGGCTTTTTTCTATATGGCTTACCCAATGTATTTTGAATGAAATATCTGCACAACATGATTAACATGATTGACAATACCTTAACGAAGAATCAAACAATTATGGACATGTGTTTAAGAAATCTAACGGTACTTGTGCACACAAATATCAATCAAAAAAGTTAAAACGATCTATCTGCGTCACTCTGTAGACACAACCTTGACATTTACTCTGGCAGACAATCCCTCAAAGTAATGTATTCAGATTGTCACAACTGTAGACCAAGTCCTTAAATCACCAGTCCTGTTTTTGACACCTCTCCTAACCCATCGTCGACAGACAGAGATCCACAGAGGGGCTAATTCTGATCAGTGACAGCATCCCTGCAGCACCGGGGCTCAGTGGGATGTTGCCCCAGCTGTCCAGGCCTGACCCGGCCATGTCAGGGACCAATGGGGAATAATTATAGGTCAGGACTTCATCCCTTTGAGTCACCATGACATTCCACAGCAGTTTGGAACATTATGCAGTGCTGAGGACTGTCAAAGACCTACATCAATGAATGCTTTCCAGACCTTTCAAAAAAATATACAGACGGTATTGGGAGTGTGGAGGCTGAGGTGAACTCAGAGGCTTTTCAAGTGTCACTGGTGGAGTCATGTAAACACAGGATTCATCCCGGAGATGTATTATGGCTTTTGTCAGCTGAGAAGTCGGAGCAGGTGGCCAGGGGCATGTTGTATTGTCTAGACATCTGAGAGGAACATGGACAAAACCAGCTTCGCCTTTGAGGGCAGCAGTCCTTCTTTTGAACTCTGCAATCTTTTGTTACCTATTGGTGTCTTTGATTTTCTGTAAACCTATCTCTGTTCATTTTCAACAAAAATGATTGTTAAAATATGTACAGTACCGGTATACCATGCAGCGTTGAAGATTGTCCATATCAGTTTTGAGCACCTCTATGCAGAAATTAGACTGTCTCCTTGTACATCCCAGACCAACCCCAGAGACAGGCCAAAGAGCAGCCTCCCTATATGTCCATCAACAACCCAGAAGCTCTCTGGACCTAAATAACTAACCTTTAAGGTCATGTCACATTAACAGTTGGAACAAAAGGTATTTTTATTGAATAGCTTGGGTGTGGGGTCTGCGAAAATAACTCAACTATTAGGCAGACAATTGGCAATTGTTACAATTGGCTTACTAAGAGCCCTGTTCATGACCAAGGTTAATATGAAAGTCCATGTTATACAAATGATGAAGGTCTTGAGGTGAGGCTGTATGCAGTTAGGAATGTGGCCTGTTTGTCAGAGGAGGCACTTGAGGGTGTAGCAGAACTGAGATTTACAGACAGGACTGTCATGGTTTAAAAGCTTTTACAGTGAGGTGAGGCCAACTACATAGACCCCTATTCATCCGCTGTCTTCACTAATGAAAAACACTACACATGAGACGAGCAGTGGCTGTGGTTTGATTCCATCCCAAGTTATTTCATATCAAAGGCAAAAACAAGGGGACACGGAAAAACTACTTTCCAATGTTTTCCTTTCCTATGCTAGAAACAGAGTCTCACAAGTGCAATACTTTAACTTCAGTGCCCTGCACATTGGGAATGAAAGGCTGAATTTAAAATGTTATACTTTTATGACTTTGAATGTAATAACAAGACCTCATGGACACACCTTGTTTTTTGGCTTTATAGGTCCTCACATAAATAATCCAATACAAGGCTGATGCTTTCAGAATGCATTAGTGAACATAGCCCCTAGTTCACTCTTAATATTTTAAAGTGTCCAGCGGACATATTTATGACTGGGTGTTCCCCTCTGTCTATTGTACCAGGGTGACAAGTCCCCCATATGTGAAGTAAAATGTCAATAAATACATCTGTATTTGGAAATGCTTTAACATTTATAAATCTTTAGTTGCCATGAATCCCAAAACTGAAAGCCATACTTTTTCCACGTCTGTATCAGTCTGTTCCCAGTTCCCACTGCCCAGTAATTCATTATCAGAGACAATTAATACAACACCACATAGATCCTGATTCAGCCAAGCTCAGGGGAGGACCGTGGGAGCTTACAGCTGCAATTGCTAAAATTGTTTCATTTTAAGATGCAAATAATTATAACAATCTAACAACATTATATAAAGCAATAGAAAACACAGATGTGTTAATTATTTCCAGCTGCTAGAAACATTATAGAGCAAATTGGCTGTTGTACAATAATCACAATAAGGATTTGTCCTTATAGGCTACTTTATATGTTTGTTCTAATGAGAAATTTAAAAAATCACTAACAGTAAATTTCCCCTGTAGACAGATTGGTGAAAGGTTTAATTTCCATGAAACTGAAAACGTTGTTTGTCTTGGTTTCCTTACACAGTATTAAATGACCCCTAAGCATGAATGCTTTCCGAGGTGAATTAAGAAGTCTGCAGTCTCAATCATTTTAGCGGAGGCGAGCTGCTGGTCTGCTGCTGTAATAAGATCTTGCAGAGGAAGCAGATCCACCTGTAGGTCGCGCTGACTGAGCATGCTCCAGTGTTGTGGCAACAGTACATTAGAGCTTATCACATTTAGCCAAAGTGGGCCTCTGCGTTTAGCAGGAAGGTGACCTTAGAGGGACAGCATCAGTGGGGCAGTGTATCCTCTAGAAGGTGTGATGCTGACATTTTGTGGCATGGCCATGGACAGGGCTTGGGGCTGGGGCAGGGGGGAGGAGAGGCATGTGTTTTTGCAGCTGACCAGACCCCCCATTTCCACATGAAAGGCCTGTTGAGAACACAGTGCATTCGACAGTCCTCACAGAGTATCAACAACAATTGCCTTCTATTCTTAGCCACGCAAGCTTGCTCAAGCAGCCCCCCTTATCACTCACCAAAAATGCACCTCTCTTTATAAACAACACTTCCTCCTCGTTTACTTCCCTCTCAATGCACCTGAGGTCAACTACAACTACAGAAGCTCTGTTGTCGATTATCTAAACAATTATCTCACATTATGGGTGTGACTTCATTAATATCTCCTCAATCTCTCAGGCCTTTCAGCTGGAGTGAGACTGATTTTAGTTATCCACATAGCAAGCAGTGTCTTCTGAAAAAGCACTCAGAAATGTTTCCCTAATGTAAACCCTACACCACTAAAGACAAGACAGGAGATGGAGACAAAGTACTTAATTGATCCATGATAGTTAATAAGAGATGAATAGTTTTATCTTGTTGATTCCTAAACACATGGCAATTAGGAGTAAAGTATGATAGAAATAGAGAATGAAAGGCTCAACTTCATCTTTGCAAATGCAAATGTATTAAGTAAAGACCGCAGATAGCTGGTGAAAGAGAGGAGAGCGGAGGGAGGAAGGCTCAGTGGCCAGTCTTTTCACTGAGGACCTAGGAGAGAACAGTGTGTCCAGTGGAGGGTGAAAAACAACTTCTGACACCACATACCAAATCACCCAGAGGACAAGGCTAATTCCTCAGCAAATAATTTACTTCAAACATAAACAGCAGACTGCACCACAACATGCTTGGTGGTCATGGGGAACCTCATTGTGAAATATTGACAACAATTTGGAGGTGAGTGAATTAGATATGTGATGAGAAATAAAAATGGGCTATTTGGGCAGGAAAACAACAACACAAAAACAACCACAACTTGCTTGAAATCTCATAATCAAGAGTATCACTCGTTTGTCGCAATGGGAAATTAATAAATAGGTAAGTTAATAATTGCTAAGAAAAAAAATAGGACTTCCACAGCAACTAATTGGCTTAACCATGGGGAACACTGTAAAATGTAGCTATTCCTATATCATAATATAGGAATATAGGAATCCTAATATATTGCATTAATTTGTTTATGACCGTTCTAAAACAGTAGGCTACTATTTAGAGTATAGTGAAAGTGCCATGTTCACAAGCCAATCAATTATAGCAACGGAAAATTATACAAATACATTAATTAATGTGGTCGTCACCTGACACGGTGCCGTTGACACTTTTCAATTGGACACTTGAATTGTGAGTATTATGTCAGAATTATGCCAGAGATGAGGTCACACTGTTTACACTAAATAAACATTTCAGCACCACTCGGGCTACTGCCTATTTATTTGGTGGACTATTGACTAACAAACATGTATTTTATAGCAATAACAAACACAGTCATTTATTGAACATAATCCAAACAGAATGAGAAAAGACTATTTCGTTTCATTAGGAGAAAGAACATTTAGTAAAAGTTTGAGTGAGTGAGCAACATGCTCCTACCTGAGAGTGCTTGAAAAAAGCAGAGATGCGAGTGATGTGCAGGCTGAGACATCTCGAGGCGCATCTTGCTCGGTAAATGCTGGAAGTAAAGAAGGATTCATCCTGCTTCCTCGCAGCGACATTTGCCTGGGTCGATAACACTATAATCCATAGACACAGGGTCACACATACATTTACGCTCCTGGGAAACATGGTCCGACGCTGGTGCTTTTTATCCCTCCACAGATCGGGCTACACTGCGTGTTGACTCCGCTGGAGAAACTAAAGAAACTTCAATTATACACTGGGGAGGAGTCAGAAGCCCGTGCGCCTTGCTATTGGAGGATCTCGAGGTGATTGGCGAATACGGCGGATGCCTAGTAGCAGGTAGCTTATGGACTCACTATGAAAGTTTCAAAAATATTGTGTGTATGAATAATACTGTATTCAGTAAGCAAATGTGAAGAATATATGTCTATAATGACTTTGTGGAGTAACACGACCATACCTGTTGTGTTAATTACGTGGAATGTAATCAAATGATGTTGGCTATCGATTAAGAATATCAATTGAATTTATTGGAAAAATCATAATTGCAGTATCATATACTTTGGTTGATATTTACAGTGGACCTAATATAGCTTACTACATTATTACAAACTCCCCAAGACATACATCCACCTTACATAGTAAGCGCCACATATCACATGTGTGCAGTGGATGGTTGATGTGTTAGACTTACTGCCATCTACTGATGATACAACATGTACAGAATGCAGAATAGACAGGTTGTCTAAACCAAGCCCCACATATGGTCCCTGGAAATCTTGCCAACATCCCAGGGAACCCCTTTCCTCCAGTATGTGCCTCACCGTTTAACAGTAGCTTGGAAAAACGATTCTACCTGGAAAACAATTAAAACCATCCTAAAGCAAATTCCTCAACATGGTCTCCCAAAATTTGGCATTGTTTCATAGCCCAAGGAATGGAGAAAATATGACATGTAGGAAAAGGTTGAAATCCCTGCCATTTATTGAAGAAAAAAGAGTCTGTATTTAATAAGAAAGTTCCCTAGGGGGTTTACAAGACACTCTTGCTCTGCTTTTCTCAGCTTATGGAGTATTTTCCTGCACACTATTACAGCAGCAGTGTAATGAGTTTTTATAGGTGTTGCTCTTAAACAGTATGCAGAATGGGACAGAAATGGAGACTTACACAACCATTAGATTTGGCTCAGGTAGCCAGCTTGCCTTGGGCCAGCGACGCTCTGTGCCAAATACTTCAGCCCTTACCTCTCTAATGAAATGAATCTGTTGATACGCCCATACAAGCACATCCTGGAAAGCATGAGCTACTGGTGCCAAGGATGGGGATCACCCCTAAAATGTTCCCACAAACAAGAAGAGTTTGGTCAGTTACGGTACATATCCTGTACCCTCCTGATGGTAATACCTCTACCTCCGCATGGATTTTATTGCCAAAGAACTTTATGTGATTTAGATAGGCACATCTCTTAAACTCTTGCACTTGAATGTAACTCATCCCATGGTGGCATAACAGTTATCTGAATGGGTGTTCATTTCCCTGGTGGTCTGAGACACACAATGTAACTTGTGGTGAGAGATCCCTCGCCACTCTTAAAATATTTAAACGCGGATGTCTGTGTACCTTAAAAACTGTGTAATGGCTTAATTTGTTGGCTTATTACAGCCATGTGTGGTAGGGGTTTTATGGTGTGTGGTGAAGGAAACGCACTGCCTGTGTGCGGTCCTAATGTCTCCTGCAGCCTGTAGGACACGCATCCCTTCGACTCCACGGTTTCATTGACTGGGAAAAGCCTCTGCCAATAGTGAACTCAGGCCATAAAGCAGGCGCAGGACTGAAGGTGTTTGTCTGGGCGGAGGTGGGACTTGATTTCAGCTACCTACGTCACAGCTTTAATTCAGACCATTAATTACTGTGGGTCTCCACTAGCAACATATGTTTAGATGTGTAAATAAACCTGTGTGTGCTCAGCTCAAAATTCTGTAAAATGTGTATATCTATAGAGTGGCTAGTAACTGTTTTCTATTAATAGATACAAAGGATGATTTGTAGGAGTACCATGTTAGCTACTTTTGATCATGCATTCTCTTCTCAAACTGCATTGTGCATTCTGCATTGTTTTTTGCTTTGTCAAAAAAAGATTCAAAAATCTTTCAGGATTTTGTCGACGAAACCCTTTTAACCCCAAACCTCCATTTAAATCCCCTCTGAACACCCTCACCTTACCAACCCAACCACTCTCCATGTGACCCTCTGACCTCACCCTCTGACCTTCACCCCTAATACACAAAATGGTTTCCTTAACACAAATACCACATCAAAGTAAACCAAACACCCACAGTAGAATTGATCTTAGACACTTTCTGTAGCATCTTGGAGTTGATTTAGTGTGACATAGTAGTTTGCTATGTCTACATTATCATCCCCTAACAACATAGGAAGCAGTCATATTACTTGAGTCAATAAGTTGGAGCTAGTGTATGGCAGAGCTCTTTGTTACTGTAAAGGCTCTTAAACTATTTCAACTCCTATGATTTTGTAGTCTGATATCTCACTTTTTGCAGTGTCTGCTATGGTGCCCAGTTTAGGAAAATATGGGCTTTTGTCACATGATATGGACAAAAAGTATGTGAAATGATAACACACCAGCATCAGCTTTCACCCTGTATTTACTGTATGTTCTTGAGAGAAGAACTTCAAGACAGCCATGTTTGATCTCAAAAACTGCAGGTGTAGGCCTGGCCTTGCCGTTATGAACACCTGCAAGGCCACTCAGATCAGAAGGACAACGGCTCCCGATTGATGATCAAACACGTGATAGTTATGTTATTTTAGTGGGGTATGTGCGGACAAAGTACATAAACTATATCAGTCCCTTCCATTCAAACTGTAGGCAATACACTGTATGAGAGCAATTACACAACTTCAAAGTTGCCTGTCTGTATGTGTTTAGACAATACTAATGAGAACCGTGAAAGGAGGTTGATGAAAACTAGGTAAATGCCATTTTTCATAGGCTGTGGCACTGATAACAGTAATGACTTTGCTGTTATTCTTTATGCTGAAAAGAATACAAATTCCTATGATTGTCCTGGGCTCAACAGATTAAGATTAATTAAAATGTGTATCAAGGTTTTAGCATTCATAATAATCTCTTTATTTCACCATCTGGCAGCATTCTTCCTAGGAAACCAAGGTCAATTCAATATAGACTTTGTCAGGTCAGTACACAAGTATGTTATTACAGATGAGTATCTTTGAACCAGAATGCCCTCTACCACAACCATCAAAGAAAACTGTGAAAATATGTACATGGAATGTCTTAGTAATCTGTCCTAAAAAAAAAAAAGAAAAAAGAAATCCAACACTTCCTCTTCTCCTCTGTTATATAGAAAGCAACCCATTGACAAAAGAAGAGGACCTCAATGAAAGACAGGAACATACAAGCCCTGTGCTTCTATTGCCACAGATTATGTATTGAGATATTGTTTAAAGTTGCACAAAAGCCAATAATAACAACAAACGTTATGATGCGTCTTCACTGAGTGCTAACACCTGGGATGACATCATTGCAATAGATATCAGTCTACCAAGTGGAGACAAGTAGGACTGAAATCTTGCCATCAAAAATACTGACACAGCAGTAAATTAAAATCTGTAATTGGTTATATCTAAGACCAAGCCAAGACATTTCTCTCATATTCGCCATGGCAGTACTGTTGCCTACCAGCAGGCGGGATCAGATCACACATTTCAGAGTAGGAATCATATGAAGGGACTATTCTTATCTGTATTGAGACAGTGATACAAATCTTGAATTAATACTCAGATCTGGTATTATTTGTCAGGTTTTAGTGAATTACCTCTTACAGTCATAAGTCATCCCACTCTAAGCATCATTCATTAGCCTTTGTTTATTCATGGTTAGTGTTATATAGATTAATATTATGGCTTACTGTATATAGTCTATGCATTCACAAAAAGTTTCCTACATGCCCTGTGAACATATTTGTCCTCTATATGAGGTTGGAAAAACCTCCCAGGGTAGAGAGGTTCTAAACATAGATGCCCTTGGAATAAGGTCTTCCTTTCACCACCTCCCCAAACAATACAGCATTGTGCAGTGGTGTGGGCAATGACATCATCAAAGAGCTGTTATTCTCATCTTTGAGCTTCACAAGGACAGTTCTATGTTGTTACCTCACAGCTAAGATTTTCCACATATATTTATGAACCATGAAGTTAAATGTACTTGATGGATGCATGACAGTCCCTTGGTGGCAGTTTGTCAGGTAGACAGACTAGGTATACTGTTTATTCTCTTGCTGGGTGGGCTACCCTTGCATTTCCATGCTGCCCATTAGCACTCCTCACAACGTGAAGCCACAGATTCCTCCATTCAATCAAACTGAAGTTTTGACAGGTCACATTGTCAAATTATTGTGGATGTAATGTCAAATGGACACAGAGGGATGCAGTAGCATGCCAAGGAATGTGTCTTCTGAGTAAAACAATGTCAAACTACTGAACTGATGCTACGTATTTTTTTGTGAAGTATGAACATGACACCTACATTTAGGGTTGAGAGGGAGGATGCGGTAAATTTGGAGTACCATTAATGACCACCAGGTGGCAATGTTGCCACACACAACTTTTGGGTACATGTCCTCAGCCAAAGCTTTGTTTTATTTGGCCATCTTTTTACCCCATGAGATGATCCAGCATTAATGCCCAACAATTGAGAATTCACAAGGGGGATTTTGTTCTCTCGTCTGAGGCACACAATTACCAGAGAGATATGATTGTAAAATATATGTTTTTTCGGTTTAAATGAGGCCCCTCTCTCTCTCGCTCTCTCTCTCTCTCTCTCTCTCTCTCTCTCTCTCTCTCTCTCTCTCTCTCTCTCTCTCTCTCTCTCTCTCTCTCTCTCTCTCTCTCTCTCTCTCTCTCTCTCTGCCTCTTTCCCTGTTCCTCTGCCTTACACAACATCTCTCCACTGTCACATGCAAATCTTCCTGTGTCATGGCAAACACCCTCATTTACACACTGTCATTGACATCTGGCTTTGCATGGACTGGGAGGACAGACACACTGAGTAGGCAGATGCAGTACATATACGCAGGCCTGTGAATGAAGCAGATGATAGTGTGGGGTGACAGTTCAATCTGCTGTATTACTATTGTCACTGGTGGAGTGGATGGCCCCATTACACAGCAATATGCTGATATGACAAAGCACACAACTGAATCCACTGATCCACCCCAGAGCAGTAACTGTAGCAGACATGCCCATCCCCCATCCCTCAAGCTAACAATATAATGCCACTGTCAGATCACAGTACCAATGAGATTTCCCTTTGTATAAATCATATATTGTTTGAAATGCTTCCTGCCAGTGA
Organism: Argentina silus; assembly: GCF_951799395.1. Classification (NCBI taxonomy): domain Eukaryota; kingdom Metazoa; phylum Chordata; class Actinopteri; order Argentiniformes; family Argentinidae; genus Argentina; species Argentina silus. The sequence continues at coordinate 13,128,548 of NC_139666.1, read as the reverse complement.
AGTAGAAAAAATAGATGGTCCACACTCACTTTAGTTGCAATAATAAATTGAAGAGTTAATTCCATATTTTCCAGCCAGTTAAGTAAATGTTAACCCTACCCTGGATCTTTTAATGGCTGTCTGGAAAATAACTGAAAATATTACCAGAATAATCAATGTATTTAATATCATGCTGAATTGTGTTTCATTATCTAAATTCTTTGAGAACAGAGCTATATTAACTCATTACATTAGCTGCAATAACAAAGAATGTAAAATGTTATTCCATATTTTTCAAGCCAGGTTTCTCACCTCAGTGGAGATGATAGAAGCAGTACTGTAAATTGCAATTTCTATTTAGCAACTGAGTGTGAAGGGTGTAAATATAACACCCCCTTGTTTAGTCCTGCCAGTATCTCCATGGAAACCTGTAATTGCTGACATTTCAACTAGCAGTACCATTAAAGTAATCTGCAATGTTGGAGCACACTTCCTTGTACCAAACAAATTGCCCTATGACGTGAATACACTTTTCAGACTATTCCAGTTCTTGTGACCTAAGACTAGAGATTTGAAGAACATCACTGTCCTGTGGAGGACAATAACACAATGATTGGCAAAAGGTTTTGCTATTCATGATCATTTAGGAGTAGCAAACCTATATCTTTACTCTCATACAGTATATGAAGTATACTTTCACTATTCACTTTTATGAATGATGAATCGTAGGTTATGTGTGTGTCTTGATTTTCATTTGGCACTTTAATAATTTGGTTTCATTGGGGCCTTCAGGCATTTCTTGACCAATAACTGAAACTTTGATAGTCACAATAATACTGTTTAAATTACACAGCAGTGTGCATATTCATTGATCGTTTTACATGGCCAGATGTAGTTTCTCGAGCAAACTGCTCATCTGCATCAAGGGAATGAAGTTGCCATTCATTGATAACTATCTGCTTATAAATTGTATGTTGACATTACAACTCTTTGAGAGACATAAAAGACAAAGACATAATGCCATTCTGTAGCACTTTACTGCTTGAGTTGAGGAGGAGGGGAGGGAGGGGGAGAAGCTGCAGGATCCACAGGTCATCAATCCTTGACCCCTGACCTCAGCCCTTGAATCTCTGACATCTGTCTGCTTTTCCCGCCTTTCCTCACGCCCTCTTGGTCTGTAAGGAATGTGACTTAGCTGAGGAGAGAATGCACTGGAGAAACCCTTCTAGAAGACTTCCTACATAATGCATTTTCTCCCTAGAGAAAGACTCACTTAAAATAAGGTCATACACTGTACCTACATTTGCAGCAAATCTAAATTCCCTCTATGATGTGAAATGTTATTTTACATTGAAGGTAAACATTCCCAGGTTCTATGACTGAAAATAGCTTTGTTATTCTTGCTTTCTCTGTTGCTGTGTCTGGAAAATGGGTCTGTATGACATAACAGCACCATAGAAACCCATGCGTCTCCCGCCTGTGCAGTTGGTTGCAGTGGGGGATGGGAGGAAAGGAGTGGGGGAGGGGTGGTACAGTGTTACTGATTACACAAAGCCTTCCCTCACCCTCAGACGCACACACACACGAGCACGGAAGAAGCACGCACGCACGCACGCACGCACGCACGTAGACACACACACACACACACACACACACACACACACACACACACACACACACACACACACACACACACACACACACACACACACACTTAGATATCTGTGTTGGGTGGATTGTCTTTGCCCTGCCAGACTGACTCACACACCCTGTGCTCATATTCTCTTTATGGTATGAATAAAGTAGTAGGGCTCTGGGAGCTAAATCCAATATGTCGATGGGCACTGCAGCACACACAGAGAAATAGACACAGCTGGATACTCCCCTGCTAGAGGCTGAGCTTTGCCCGCGCTTCCCAGGCCTAATAACAGCCCAACAAGAGTCGTGTGACTCGCGGCACCCTTCCCCCACAGCTACATTTTACCATCCCCGCTCTGTGCTGTCTAGAAAGGTCATGTGACCCTCATCAGTCTCCCGGGTTGGGGGAGGGGAAGCAGATTGAACCTGTTCTTTGTTAGGAGGTCAGCCCCAGCTCCATGGCAGGAAGAGCTCTTACCACACACATCATAATAGCAGTGCAAAAACACTAAAAATGTAGCCCAACTCAGAGAGCAGTGCAGCACAGAAGAAAATAAGAGAGCATTTACCAGTCATATAGCTTCCCTTGCCTGTTTCATGAGTGGGGTCTCACAACCATGTGGGTCTCACAACCTTGGAGGCCTGATAAATGTGGCATCAACAGCTGAAATGAAAAAGGTTATAATTCATGTCACTTTGACCCCTGAAAAAGGGATGATTATGGAATAAGGTCATATGCAGAGTTAGATTTTTCATCTCGGGGGTGTAAGTAGTAATAATAGATCAATTTCCTGCAGTTATACATTAGTTTCCATTGATGCCCTTTCAGTTTGGGGGTGCCAAAGAATCTTCCCTTGAATCATTATGTAGTCTATGACACAACCAGTATCAGTAATCAGAAAACTGAGCAGAAGTAATTAGACATCAGAGTGGTTGAGACATTGCTTGGATAGAATCAAATGAAGAGTGAAGGAGAAAGTGAATAGAAAATGTCTCTCTAGAAATAATTACATTGTAGCCAGTAGTGATGCAAGATATCAGCAACTTTACTCTCTCCAGAAAGAGAGGGAGACCTTGCATACCACATGGAATCAAGACAAATGTGAATAGTCCAATGTCAACTTTGAACACTGTGTTATGATTTTTACTGTCACAGTGTCACCAAAGCAGCAAATCAGTAAGGGAAAGTGTTTGGGCATAATGTATGGTTGCTCACTTCCTCCTGTTCATAAAAAGACACCCCAAGAAATGTCTAAAGATACACATCTAGAATAACTACTCTAAATGAATCAACACTTTAAAGGTTGATTAACCCTCCATAAACCCTTATAAAATATACATGCTTCAAAAACAGTTCATAAGAAAAAGTTATTCTATGTAAAGGGTGGCAAAATAATTATGCCAATCTGTACATGGGCCTTTATGAGGGCTTTATTAAGCCTTAACAGTGATAATATATGTATATATATAGCCATTATTTTCCTTGCACAATGACATAATGTAAGTATTATTTTGAGAAATAGCAAATAGAAATTCACTGAAACGTGGGCTTTGTATTGTGAGCTACTGTATGAAGAATAAATTGCATAATTTTGAGTCTTTTGTGCGCAAATATTCATGCCCATACGGTAACCAAAGGAATGTGTCACACCAATGTAGAGCCGTAATGATGTCAACTTGTTATTTACTTTCCAAATCTGAATGACTGAGCAAGGCGAAAGGAGAATTAATCAACCACTATGTGACCCGGCAGGCGAAAAATACGGAACTGTGGGGGAGGGGAATCGGCTCAGAGGCCAGATACATGGTAGGGTTGCATCATGCAAAGACTTCAGCTACTGTAGCCGTTTCTTTTAGTAGATCCAGCTCTTGGTCATTATGTCTTACAAATAATATGTTAATTCCAAGAAAATAAATATCTGGCTACTATAAGTATGCAATTAATTTATCTGGGTTTTGATTTTTAACTTCAAATCTATGTTCTGTGATTATACTACTATTGATTGATTTAGGCCTAGTTATTTATGACACACATGACATTTTGATTATAAATCTAAAGGGTAACATTACACTGAAAATAACACAGGGTTTAATAGCAGTTTTGATTACATGAAACAATTGTTGATAAGAGTTATTAATTATTATTACATAAACATTTTTAAGTACAGTGTTTACATATATATATCAAGCTGTCTTCTATATTAAGCTCTTTGTTGGACGTTTTTCACCATGTGCTTCAACTATGTGTATACTGTAAGAATTTACGTTTAGCCTACATTTTTAAGTATAATGGATAATAAACAAACATGACTTATATAGGTCCTCAAAAACGGCCATATTACAGGAAAACATGGAAGAGAGGCGAAACAAAGCCTTCCTCATACATTTGAATGACTGTGTTACATCTTAAAGAAAATGGCGCATTGGCTACATAACCTCATGATTATTTGGTTACATTCTACTAGAAGGAATTTCATGTTTTGAATAAGCAGGTTTAAGGTCAGGTGCTGTTTTTTTCATTGTAGGTCACAACAGTCTCTTTCTCTCTCTCTCTCTCTTTCTCTCTCTCTTTCTTTCTCTGTCTCCCTTCCCTCTCTCGCTCGCTCGCTCTCTGTGCCGATGAGTGCTTGCTGCTGTCTCCTGTACGTTCCATTCTTAGAAACGCTGAAAACTCCATTCTATACATCTCCGGGTTCAGACCGCTTGCTTCCATAAACTTTACATCTAACACAATCATTCGTGAGAAAATATATTTTAGTTAATCACGGAACGCAGTCAGAGATAATACCGGCGGTCAGAACTTGAATTATGATCAGCAAAATGGGAGGAAAGTCGTCGCTTGCTTACTGAAGTTGGAGGCTCTCCTTGTGGAAGTGGAAGAGGTGGCGGCAACACCACGAGCTCACTCTCTGAGAAAGGTAAGTTAGAACTTTAGCCCAAGTTTCATGAATTACATTGTGTTTTTGTTTGTTTGTTTATTGTTAGGTGTAATCATTATACTCACAAGTAAGTAAATATGTGAGTAAATATTGTGTTTATTATGGTATTCCGGGTAACATTACAGTCACTTAAATGTGTGTTGAAATCCATTCTTAAAGGAACATTATTATTATTTCTTCATTATCATTATTCTAAATGTTTCCCTTATGAAGTAATTTATCTTATATTGAACATTTGGACACAGATGATGGGGTTTGAACTATTATACATTATAATACAGCAACTTTGTGTCACGTTGATTTTTCTCCCCAGTTCTCCCCACCATTTAATGTCTTTTTAAAAGTTTGAGTAACCTTTGAAGTTTAATGTATGTGTTTTCTTCTATATTCAATTATTACCCCGGAATGATATGCATTTAAAGGGTATTGCCCATGCAGATAGTTCGGAAGCGCATGTGTGGGGGAGGGGAAATACATTCAACTGCATCACCAGACATTGGTCTCATCAGTAGCTTCCTATATCGTTAGTTATTGTTACAGCTTCAGCCAAATGTATTGAATTTACCATATGCAGTAGTTACACCTCTGCTTACTGAACAGATTAAAGGACACCATGAGGCGTTAAATCATATTTTATGTGTCAATGTTGAAACATTGAATAGACAAGTAGGACTGGTTTGCACTGTCTCTGTACATGTAGTCAATGGTATAGTTTACCTGTTGCAAGAACACTAAAAAGCTTTACGTTTGCTAGGCATTACTTGGGATGTGGGCCACAAAGGCACCAGCTCTATCACCTGTTGATCTGGTGGCTGTTATGGATATTTACCCATCATGGCCTTTTGCTTGAGTCAATGGAGGTCATTCATTTGAATCTGTGTTGTAGTAGTCAGTAGGAGACTTTAAAAATGAGGACCTTTTAAGCTATTACCATTAGCTCTTTTTACCCACCCCCCACTTAGGTTTATGGGCTTATGAGCAGTCATATAGAGCTTGACAACACACACCAACAGGCCTTTTGATTATGGTTTATATTCAACAGTACAAAGATAATTGAATTGTACACCAGGATTGTGATTATCCATTGCTACCAAATTTAAAATAAATAAAGAGAAAAATAACAACAAGAAAGTTTGACCTCTTGCCTGATTTCAGTGGTTTGGTTGTAGCCAAAGCAAATAACTGGTTTAGTGTCATCTATTAAAGGAACAATGGGTTTTATTATAGTTCAATTGCTTGTCCTGGATGATTCTACCGTTTTCCATTTATGGAATTCTAAAAGCTGTTTGTATCAATGTTAAAAGCCATTAGTATGCCTTTTACTGTGACCTGTGTAAGATGCCCCCATGTTTGAGAATGATGCCAGTGAGTGGTAACTCTGTAAGCCTTCATGATATTGCAACAACTTGGAATTGGTTTATAACTCTTGAACATTCTGTTCTGAGAGATTATATTGTTTTGTTTTTTCTGATAAGATGAGTTTCAAAAGATGGAGACGGTTGCATTTCTCAGTTTCCTTGTGGGCATAGGTGCATACTATTGTTGGCTGCGGGATTTTACACGTCTACCTAAGGTTCAGTGATCTGATTTGAGACGACACTTCCCGCCTATGGTTTCAGTGGTGAGTGTTCAGGTTAGAAATGAGCTTGAGGGCAATGCTGTGTTTCATATGGACTATTTTGCCCTCAGTCAAGTTGTGGTCTTTTGTTTCATTTTGGTCTAAATCAATTTATTTTGATATTTAGCTGTTGAAGTTAACCCTTGTGCAATTAGCTTAGGAGATGGATAACCAATGTTAGAAATGGAGGGAGCCCTTTGTATCAAACTCCATGCATTCAAAGCAGAGCATTCATTCCTCATTCAGACCAGCTTTACTGAAAGTACCTGAGCCCCAGATAGGGAGCGTAAGCCCATGTGACAACAACTGCTGTAAACCTCTGCACTTGTTCAAATAATTCCAAAGCAATATTTGTTTATATAGATGGAGGAATGCCCCTCTATGCTGGGAGGATTGCAGTTCACATGGGCTACAAGCCAACTGGAAGACCAATACTCAGAAATCTATTTATTTGGACTTATTTAGAATCTGGGTTGGTTAAATGGTTGTTGTGTCTGGCTGTGCCCTAACCTTATCATTGTCTTTAGGCCATATATATTGAAACACATTGGAACTTAGTGGTATAGCCTATGAGAAACCTGAGTATACATGTTGTTACGGCAACTGCTCTCTTGCTGCAGCAGCAGAGAATCAATTTCTATTCTCGGACCTAAACTGCAATGATTATGAGTGCCCTTGTTTGAGGACTGTAGAAACCAGACTATCCCCATTTTCTCCTCCTGATAAAGCACAAAAGCCACCTAGGCATATCTAATCAGCCATTAGAATTGTGTAACTTGGGAGAGAGTGGTGTAATGTACAGTGCCTTCGAAAGTATTCAGACCCCTTTTCACTTTTTCCCCAGATCACTTTTTCCACATTTTGTTGTGTTATAGACTCAATTGAAAATGGATTAAATCAAAAGAATTTGCCATCAATCCACACACACTACCCCAGAATGACAAAGCGAAAACAGGTATTTAGAAATTTCAGTAAATTTATTAAAATTGAAATACAGAAATACCTTGTACATAAGTATTCAGACCCTTTGCTATGACACTCTTAAAATGAGCTAAAATGCAAAAATGTCATCAACAAATCACTCAATAAGTTGAATTGAGTCCATCTTAATGCAAGGATAATAGTTAATGTAATTTTGGAATTATTATCTTAGTTTTTAAAGGGTCTCTGATTTGCATCAGAATCAATTACACACTTTGTAGAGACTTTGTACATTTCCAGGCACTTTCTTTGCTGTATCACTTGAGTGCATTGTTGCAAACACAATTATGGATATGAGAGATTATTTTCCATTAAGGGATTCTTTTTGGCCACTTGGTTATAGACCAATTTTGGAGAGTGACTGATTATGTTGTCCCATCAACTGTGCTTCTTCCTCTCCACCATTCAACTTTGTAGATTTTTGTAAGTCTCCCCAGGCCTCACGGTCGCATTACTGAGCAGTTTTGTTCCTCTCCATTTGCTCAGTTTGTAATGACAACCTGATCCACACAGTGTGTAATTGATTCCTATGCAAATCAGAGACCCTATAAAAACTAAGATATTAATTCCAAAATTACATTAACTATTATCCTTGCATTAAGATGGACTTAATTCAACTTATTGAGTGATTTGTTTGACATTTTTGCATTTTAGCTCATTTTAAGAGTGTCGTAGCAAAGGGTCTGAATACTTATGTACATGAGGTATTTCTGTATTTCAATTTGAATAAATTTACTGAAATTTCTAAACCTGTTTTTGCTTTGGCATTCTGGGGTATTGTGTGTGGATTGATGGCAAATTCTTTTAATTTAATCCATTTTCAATTGAGTCTATAACACAACAAAATGTGGAAAAAGTGAAGGGGTCTGAATACTTTCCGAAGGCACTGTACCTTATGTGCCGTGTGTGAAGCATCATGAAAAGGAAAGAGACTATTGAAGGAAAGGGCAGAGGAATACATGTGCTCCAATAAATGCCAACTGGGTCTGGTTATCTGACTCGAAATTTAGAAAATGATTGTGTAGGTGGATGCATTCACTGTATGAACCCCAAGTGAGGAATTTCCAATGTCATGTGATTATGGTCGTCCTTTTTTGGTGTGTCATTCCTGTATTTTTTCTCATAACATTTGGTTTGTTGTGAATAATCTCTCTTATACCATTATATAATGTCTACTGAGGGTAATTAGGCACTGCAACTACAACATAAAAGTTCAGTCATTTTCAGTTGTATATGAATTGGTTCATCAGCAATTTGATTGCATTATAATTAGCTAAAGTAGGATCTTGTTTCTTTACTAGAAATGAGACATACAGTCACAGTAGTTAAATGAAAATAATTCTCAAGTTAATTATTAATGGTGGAGCTTTAAAGCTTTTTACTTTTCTCGGTATGTTCATGTAGGTCATCTGTCTGCAACCTTGGCCATGGGCAGCCTCTATTGTGGTTATCTTGTTTTGAGGATAACCCTGGATAGTAACTCTGAGAACACTGCTCCGGATACCAAAGAACTGTCTGTAGATGGCAGAGAATGTTTCAGGTCTGCATTGATTAGCTTTTAAGATTGTAGTTTCCTGCTGTTTGTAGTCTGGAACACAAACACTCATAGTAATACCACAGGCTGAGTGTTTCTGTTAGGTTGACTACACCTACACACCTGCACTGTACTCTGTAACAAGCAACAAAGACTGGGCTTTTCACGCAATTATAACATCATAAGAAACCCCCATATCTGTACAACAGATGTCTGATATGGCATTCAAGCCTTAAAATGTTTCAAACCGGTCCCAGAGCTTCTGATAAACTGAGCTGGAAAGTAATTATAACCAAACACCATGGTTGCTCTACCTTAGTAGTGCACGCACCCAAACCAGATGCTGACAGTGGATGTCTGTATAAATAGCTCTGCGTTTGCATAGATAGTTGTAAATCATTACAGGAAGAGTTGGTTAATGATTAAGTGAGACAAAGGGGACAGAATAGTAGTCACATTCAGTGAAGGTGCATCCATCCAAAGTCCCTGTTTTTTTTTCAGCTTCTTCACCAATCGGCTGCCAATCTCACCAGACAGCAACCTTCATTGTCATTAAAGAAAGTAATTGATTAAGAAGACATCTGTAGGGAATAGTACACCTTAGCCATTGTGTATGTGGCCTCAAAAATGGACTATTGCATTCATAAGCCATGGCTGTTTTGGTGTCCATAGGTTTTACCTCAAAAACTTGTGTTTAAGAGAGTGATTTAAGAGTAACATCCCAAGACATTCTCCCCACTATTGAGATTAGATAGGGTGGTCCTAGTTGTATTGGGCAGAGCTGGATGTTGTGAAGGATGAGCAAAGCTAGGGGGAGGGTAAAGTAAGTAAAGAATGAAGTAAATAGTATATTGTTCAACTTCATTTTGCCTCATAGGCACTATTGAGAAGTGTCTCTCAAGCATATATTTCGAATAATCTTTTTATCAGGGGGTTTAGTATGAGCAGTAGCAATGCTACTTGCTTTATGTTACTGTGCCCATGCCTTACAAAACATGAGTCAGAGATGGGGTTGGAATGGAGATTAGTATTTCAATGGACTCGTCCTTCTTGCATGCCTGACCCTTATGTCAAATGGAAGGAAGGCTGTGGGGGGGGGGGGGGTGGAGGGAGGGGGGTGGCACAAGCGGCTGTTGACAGAGAAGCAGGATTCTCAGGTCACCATAGCAACACTTTTATTGCTTACACTGGTTGATCACTGTGTTTACAGATTATTTATGAAATACCCACTGAGGCTTCTGCTGAAAATGACTCTTACCTTGACAAATAAGGTCGTATGGATGGCAGTTGCTTCACTTAATGGGGCATGGAATTGTGTGTTTTGGCACTTATAGGACCCAAAGGAATTGTTGGTTGTCATGATTGAAATAAAATTAATACTGGATAAAATACACAAATGGAGGTACATGTGTGACTACCATGAATTTCATAGTTTTTGTTGGATTGAGACAGGAAAGTAAGGAGGAGAGGACATATCAGGAGGGCATGGGCCGGATTTGAACCCATGCCGACATAGGCATACATGTAGGCCAAGGTGCTAGACCACTGGACCACCCCAGGCCACATGAATTTCATAGCTTTGAAGTAGTTTTTTTTGTCGAGAAAGTTCATCAAAGCAAGGCAGCTGGCTCCACATAGCCAATCAATATTCGATGGATCGAGGTTCTCATAATTGATTGAGTAGTATCTTTAGAATCGTCAAAATAGACTATCACTCAGTTTGTCAGACAACTATATCTTCTTCTTTATTGCATTGACACATCATGTCAGCTCATGTTGAAGTGAAAGGCTAATCTAATCATAAACACTGCAGTCAGGAATGTTTAGTTTGTTTATCATATCTGCATGCATGGATTTACTCAATGAGAAATATGTAAAGCTGAAGGGTATGGTTCACTGTAAAGTTTAACAGTGACGTTTGGGGGAAACAATGTAGCTAGATTTAGTTAATGACTGTCCTCCATGGCTGTGTATTAAAAGCTGTTTTGCATGGTGGAACAAGTGAACTTAAAGTGAGAGAAGAATGCATTTACTCTACTCAATCTCAATTGATGCATCCCATAGGCTGTGTTTTTTTTTCAAAGGCATAGAAATGTGGGGTTCCATTATTGTTAAAAGTAAAAAAAAAAAAAAAAAAAAATGTTGCAATGAGCATTACTGCTCTCTGATTGAGAAATATGCCTCTTCTCGTTTCCCGGTCCCACAGTCCCTTCCGCAGAGACAGGGTATTTACACAACCCATACATAAAATGATGGATTAAAATTACAAGGCTTATACCAGATGCTGTAATTGCCGTGGTGGTGCTCTTGTCAGGACCTGAGAAGCATTCTGCTCCCAGCCGTCCTTGGTCTTCGAAATGCCAACTGTCCAAAGACGTTGTGAATGTCACTGTGGGAGTTGTGATTTTGGTGCATTTGATCATTGAAATGTGACCATTTCTTCTCTTCATTTTAACCCATCTCTTCTGTTGGGATTCTTTTCACCCAATCCGCTTTGCTAAACATCACAGATTTGCTTTGAGGAGCTTGCAGCTCAACGCCTGGAGAGACAAGGTTATAGACAAGAGACAAGTGGCCTCAGTGTTATCATTTGCAAAATATTTGTACTGGCCAGGGTAAAACAAAAATGTTTTATCATTTGAACTTTCACACAGACAATACAATGTGTGATGTGCTTATATGGCATCCTGGTGCTGCACAACGTTATTGCACAATGATTCACGTCAGAAAATTGCCATTGAGGTCACAAGGCTCCGATGTGTGACGTGGCTAGCCTGTTTGTAAAGTTAGCACCCAGAGTCAAATAGAATCCTCCTTCACCAATGAACCCCCTTCACCAGCTTTTTTTGCGACTGAGTCAAACAACCTTTCAACATAATTGAAAAAAAATTAAATATCTTCTAGCTATATCTGGCGCTACTTTCACAAATAGCTCTGTGAATTAGGTTTATTTTTTTCAAGAAAAGCCAGCAAAACTGGCTGGTGTGGGCCTTTAAGATCTGGCCATTTGTAATCACGTTTAAGACATCAGAGGATCTGGGCCAAAGTTAGTCACAGTATCAGTGGTTGAAAGGCTGCCAACTGCAATGATGCTTTGATATTGCTATTTATTGCACAAGGCTTACTACCTAATTACTTACAAGTCCCAGTATAATTTTTGTGAACATCCTGCACTAGTGTTTTGCAGGCCTTGAATTTCTAACCCCTATGACCCTTAGCTCTCCAATATCGAAACTATTGAAAGAAATAGTCATCTTGAAAGTATTTCTACCTCTAGCGAGCGTGAGACCAGTGGTTCCCCCACAGACTGTACTACCCATCCCCCACAATTTTTCCGACCTACATTGGCTGTTAAGTCAGTCATTGAGTGAGTAAGGCAAAGAATAATGCTCAAATAGTTGTTGTGGCTACCTGTTAGTGGTATCATTATCTATCCCCCCTCCCCTCCACCACTACCACTCTCCTCCTCCCCCCACTCCATCTCACTCTCCCTTCCCCCAACACTAAAGACTGCAACCCAACCAAAAGCTTCAAAGGCGGGTTTTACTCAGCAGAGCAGTTCAAGAGAAAATGGCTGCTGGTTTCCAGGTCTTGTTTGCACATCTGTCAGGAGGTGACTCTCCAGGAGAAAATGGGGCCCTCAGCATGTTAGGGTAGAATGTGCCTTTGCCTTCCTCTTTTTCTTTTTTTTTCTTTTCTTTTTATAAAACTTTTTTTCTTTTATGTTTTGCTCCATAAATCACTTTCAAAACCTACATATAAATGCCTGGCTGTAGCATAGGAAATACTATGCCTTGACCTGTTATCTCCTATTGCATGCATGCTTTCTTCTTCAATGGCGTCATTAGTTTTAACTCTTTATTCCAATTGATAATAGTTTTTTTGTTGTACAAAGGTACATTGTATTGCTTTTTCATATTTTGCAAAGCGTTGGCCATGCTGGTCGTGTGAGATTTACAAGTAACTGAATAGCCTTGAGCATGTTGTTGTTGTTGTTGTTGTTGTTGTGAACAGGATGGAACACTAATTAGTAATTCACTGGGGTTTTGTGTTTTCTCTTTAATGTGTGGAAGTGGTTGTGTTTTCTATTTCATAGCAGTGTCCAATCAGTGGATTTTAATAGACTTGTCTAATCTGGGAGAGCATATTGCTCTGTCCTTGAGTTGAAACCATCCAGTTCTATTTTTAGGGCAGATTAGCCAGCAAAAATCAGCCCTTGAAGAGTTTTACTCTCTCTTATTACATACATCCATGACCTTATCCAAGCAGACCATAGCAGCTCCTCCTGTACTTTAGGTTTGATGTACTAAAAATACATGTTTCCTTGAGAAATGCCTTCATTATAGTAAATCACATACATGTTTGGCTTGTGTTAGACCCTTGGTTTAAGTGGTTTTACCTGTTGGCATTATGTGGCTGTATTGTCTAATGAGGTTGTCATGGCTCAAGTATTTATTTTTTATTTTTTTATCCATAGCAACTAGAACTACTATAAGTCAGTTTTCAGTAAAATGATGTTGTATATTCACCACAGCCTCCAGCATAGCGCTCAATTGCATCCTAAGTGCCTTAGCCCTAGTGAATGGCTTGGAGGTTGTTGGTGTGGTTTTACACTGTAAAGTAATCACTTTGTAGTAAACATGCTAATGATGACCCTAATGAGCCTGAGGCCACTGCTGGGGAGCTCATCATTGCCCAGTGGGATGTCCATTTGTCTCTCCAGTCTAATGTCACTCCAGTACAGTGAACTGCTTTATGCTGGCTCTCATGAATGCATGCACCAAACCAGAATATTAATATCTGGAGTTAGTAAAAGTAGTAGTATTTGAAATGGGATTGGTAAACTGCCCTGACCTTGCAATTAAACAGTTTGCATTAATACAATTTGTACTTATCAGGAGATGACTTTACTGTATCAATAATACACACCCGATTTATTTCAATTGCCAAACAAAGGTCTGTAAAAAGTCGTATTTAATGAAGAGTGTCTGGTAGGCTGTTAATGGATTCTTGTTGCTGAACACTGAATCAGAGTACAGTTTGATTTGATTTGTAATGTGTGGTGAGATGGGAGGGGTCTACATTTTGATCTACCCTCATTAACCATTATTATGTGAGTGATTCATCTGTCTAGAACTGGACACTCAAACCCACATCAGGTTCTCTACCTCCCTGTTGATGGCCATATGTTCAGAGATTCACCACCAGGGAATAACCTCTCATTCCATCCCTTACCCCGGAGAGAGACACAGGAGAGCCATCTTGGCTTTTGAGTTGAAGGTGGAGGTCTATATTAAATGTGATAATTGTACACCTCTGTGGTATTTTCAGTATTGCACCGAATTGTATGTAGATAGAATTGTGTTTTACTGTAAGATGACAGAGGAACAAACATTTATTTCAAGTGATGTTCTAGCTGATCCAAGTTAGATGACATGGCATTGTGATACCAAATTGATAATATTCATAGCATAGGAATATGCGTTTGATGTGGTAATCCAGTGTCAATACCCGTCCGTCCGTCCGTCCCCCCTTCAATTTGTTTACTGTATATTTTCCATTTGAACGGATCACAACTTCAAACTTGGACTGCACTTATCACCCCAGAGTGGCTAAGCCCTCCGCAACACAATGCTAATGTATAGGTAAGCATTTCTGTCAGCTTCCCTGGAAGAGGCAGTGTTTTGTCAAGGGAAGCCTGAATGCCCAGGGAGCAGTGTAATGGATGATGGCGTCATATGCCCATCTGATACATGGATTAGTGCTGCTGCCTACCCCCACTGGGACACATGCCCCCTCCAGGCTGCCTGCTAATTATGTTTCCAGTTGTTTGGTGTGGAGTGGTGCCGGGCATGGGAGCAACGGCCCCCCAGCCTTGATGCAGATCACCCTTCCAGGCCCCTCTTGTTATCTAATTAACCATAGAGAGCAGTAGTGTGGCACTGAGCTCTGGAGGCCAACCGTGCTAAGGCAGAAAGGCTTAGCTAGCCATGGCAGGATTGGCTTCTACATCTAGTAAATGGTGTTTTTACTTTTTTTTGCTTTTGCAATGTGTCCATTGTTGGCCAAAAACTGCATGCATGATGCGTTGGTCTGTTCGACTCAACCAAATATCTTGGTGAAGCAATTGTTCAAAAATGTTTAATTAAATGTGAAGGAGTTGTGTTTTACGCTGGACTAAATTTGGAGAGGGACACAGGAGAGCCATCTCGGCTTTTCCTTTTACTGAAAACAATGAAATGAATCAAGCGTTGCTTTATGTGATTATCTGATTTTATTTGGCTGGTGATTTGATTATGTATTCATGCCAATACAAGGAAAATGTGTCTCAGTGGGAGACAGATTGTCACACCTGCTTCAAAATCATAGCGCAAGCTCTAGCTGTTGAAAATTCATAAGACGAGGCTTCACACTCTTAGCCAATATCAGGGTTATTTCATTCAAGGCCCATGTCTGCTGTGGTGCAGTGAAGCTGGAGTCCCAACTGAAAGAATATATCCCAAGGTGAAGGGGTGAATTATTCATGTTGAGTAACATGTTCAACGCAGCTGGCAGAGTTCCCACTAGTAATTGGGACAACACAATTCTCTGTCTATTTTGTGCTGGTTCCTGCTTGTTGCTATGCTACCAGAGGGGAACTTGAGTCCTAGAAGTGTGTGGTATGGAGGTTAGAGAGACGTGCATTCTTGATCCCTGACTGTCTCTCACTAGGCTTGTCTTGAGAGAGTGCTTGTTCATTTATATCCCACAGGTAAGGCCGAAAGCACATCTCACAGCTGTCCACGATGCAGCCTCCTGTTGAGGTATAGGCTAGCAGGTCTAGTTCATTGTGTTTTCTATCTCTAAGGTTATTTTGACCTCCTGTGGGGGTGTTCAAGGTTCCAAGCTGCATGTTTTTTGGACAGGTGTTTTATTTTATGTTTTGAATGTATTTTATGTTATTTTAATGGCTGGTTTGGATTTATGATTCTAGAATCTAACAGCTAATGGAACTATTTTACAGCAGGTCACAACTAGTGCGATTTCACGTTGTTAGCAGTTTGGTTTGTCTGTTACGGTTCAGCTTCAGACATGGCACTTTGATATGAGTGAATATGCATCATTAATTTGCTTGGCATTTCACATGATTGAGCCCTCAGTACCTAGTTGAGTCTTCAGGTTTAAATTCAGCAGTTTTGAGGTAAATTGCTCTATTAAAAGTAGTATTGAATTTGCACCTGCTTCTTTCCTATTCCATAATACACGGTGTACTGCTACTGTACTGCTATTAGTTCATATTGTTGGAGAATGATGAATCATTCATTTTTGTGAAGTGCTCATTAGCCTGTACGCAAGGTCTCATCAGTGGGAACAATAAAAATACATTGCTATGAATCAAAAGGGCTTAATTTTTATGATGTTTCTTTTCAGCTCCCTTTAGTGTTGTAAGGTTCCCAGTTGAAATGTTAACGTGGGTGCCAGTAAACTGTTTTTTCGGAGAAAACGATAATGATGTGGAAGTCAGGCTCCTACCTTGGTAAGGAAATTAGCCCTATGCTGCCTACTGTATTTTACTAGATAGCAATAGGAGTCCAGCATCTAATGCCCTCACTGCTCTTTTAGGCACCCCTCCATCTCGAACACTGGCTAGGTCATTAATGGTGGATGCCAAGCACTTTACCCAGGAAGCCAAATGGACATGGACACTGTTGTCAGGTCAGAGTAGAGTAGATGGGGAATACTTAGCCTGAGCCGTGCAGATGGATTGGCTGGTTAAATGACCCAGTCATTGACACTCTCAGGGGGTGGAAGGGTGCAGCGATGGGCAAGAGGGGGAGCCCAGCCCCATACTAATGGAATCAGGAAGTTGGGGCATCCCAGGTGCCTGTGTGAGTGCATGACTGCACTGCTAACCACAGAGACAGAGAGAGATTTATGGTGCAGCTTTATCTTTTAACACAGGGACATGGTAGATGTCATGTCATCTGCTCAGGATGATTGGAAATGTACCTAGACACAGTTCTTCCACCTCCAGGGGAAGATTGTCATCTTGTGAAATGATATATTGTTTAATGAATCTATATCTCTAAATATCTCTCTCTCTTTTATTTTCCAGAGTGGGCCCCCATCCTTCCTACGTACCTCATCCATTGAGGTGGGCTAAAATGAGTATAACCAGTGACGAAGTGAACTTCTTGGTCTACAGATATCTCCAGGAATCAGGTATGGCTGTCCCCCTCTCTTCTGTCTGCTAAAATTGCTTTTTTACCTAACCGATTGCTGTATTATTTTTTATATGATAATCTACAATATGTATAAAAATGGTTTTGTAGTTGACGTTAAAGTTGATTTGTAAAAGCATACATTTTCCAAGGGGAGAATGCAGGTGCTAGTGGCTCTAGAATCATGTGGCTTGTGGAAACCAGGCCGTCAGGTTCTTCCATTATGCCTGTCTGGTGGACACTCAGAATATCGCTTTCCCTTCACATGTATAGGTGTCAACATGCCATTCACGCTAACCTATTTTTCAGGGTGTGAATGAATTATTGAGATCCTAGCTGCCAGTATTTTATTACTCCTTTGTTGGTGCTTTCTTTTGAAGCCAGTCGTTTTGAGAAAACCATGATCACTCCTGGCATTTCAACATTTCTCTCCTTTTAAAAAGTAGACTTGGCACAGTTGATTGATATGCCATCTCTTTTATCGTTTAGTTTTTTGTTCACATTTAAATAGAATATTGAAGAGATGGTACGTAAGACATGGCAGATGTTTGATAATATGTTTATGTAAGAGGTGTTGCTGGGGAACAGTGTTTATAGCTTATGTATTATTGTGCGTCTGTGTCCAGGTTTCTCCCACTCAGCGTTCACCTTTGGCATTGAGAGCCACATCAGCCAGTCCAACATCAATGGAACACTAGTGCCCCCTGCTGCCCTCATCTCCATCCTGCAGAAAGGCCTCCAGTATGTGGAGGCAGAGATCAGCATCAACGAGGTGAGCCGAGGGCCTCCAGGCCCTGTGGCAGTAGAGCTGTCAAGTGTAGCCTCGTGCTATAAAAAGGTTGCTGCTGTCAAAACACACACCACACACAACTCTATTACATTTAAATCAATGGTGTTATCTACATACGGGTATTCCTGCCCCCACTTACACAGTTGCTGTGATCAATTCATAGCTCAGGACTCATCTATATGCAAAGCTAGGTTTATGGAAATCATAAATCTTTAATGGCAGCTATGGTGGTATTGACATTAAATCAGTACATTATTATTCCTCGAAAAATGAAAATTTGCGCTGAATGTCTCACTGTTTAACTGTCATGTCATGTCAACTGCCATGTTTGGTGTTGTTCTAACAGGATGGCACGGTGTTTGACGGGCGGCCAATCGAGTCCCTGTCACTCATCGACGCGGTGATGCCGGACGTGGTGCAGACGCGGCAGCAGGCCTTCCGCGACAAGCTAGCCCAGCAACAGGCTGCCTGCGCCATGGCAGCCGTCGCCGCTAGCAACCAACCGAACGCACCAAAGAACGGGGAGACGACAGTGAACGGAGAGGAGAACGGCACGTACAACATGAGTAAGAACACCCTCCTCCTCTCAAACAACCAAACACTCTCTCTCTCTTTGTCTGTACAGCTTTAAGAGTGCGAGGGAGGGGCGGGATACTCTGAAGTAGTGTGGTTTTCACCCAATGTGAGGTCATTAGTAACATTACATTCAGTGTGGGTGAATTTGAACCCTCCTGCATTCACCTTCATTGTTCCTGCCTAACTGTTTGGCTGGTTCTAAAGTTCAGTCAGTGAAAGAGGAGAGGTGTATATCAGGTGAAGCTCTAGACTGGAGGGAAACCAATAGCGGATGTTTGTGTCAGAAGATCCCTGTGGAATTAAAGTGTAAAGTGTGTGTGTGTGTGTGGTATGAGGAAGAGCTTGCTCAGTGTAAGTAATGATTGAGTATCTGAGAAGGCAGGGATGCATCTCCTTACAAAGAAAAAACAGAGGTGGAAAACGTTTTTATCTAAAATGACTAGCCCATCTCCTCATAGTTATTCTTTGATCTGGCAGAGATTGCTCCCTCAGCTTCAATTGGGTCAGGATCAAATACTTTTGAGGCTGTAATTGCGAATCTTAGATAACACTGTTATTTAAAACTAAGAAATGGTCTTTGCTTTTGCCTGTAATATTTTGAAGGTAATTGAAATTCTCCATGGTCATAGACAGCTATGATTAAAAGGGGGGAAAGGTTAAACAGTTAAAAAGTCAATTTAGTGCAAGTAAGAAGCTGCATATAGATTTGGGCTGAGATGGAAACGGAAACTTATTTGCTGTATTTGAAATCTCCTGAGCAGTATTGATTGTGTGTGTGTGTGTGTGTGTGTGTGTGTGTGTGTGTGTGCTGACAGATAACCACATTGAACCCATGGAGATGGATGTGGACGTGGAGATCCCAGCCAACAAGGCCACGGTCCTCAGAGGCCACGAGTCTGAGGTGTTCATCTGTGCCTGGAACCCCGTCAGCGACCTGCTGGCCTCAGGGTTAGTGTCCTTGAGGGTCTATTAGGGCTGGGGGAGGGGGCTTTTCTGGTGTGTGTGGGACATAAAAGTGTGCTACTTTTAACTATATCAGTTAAATTGCACAGACTTCTGTACTTTCAGGCTTACTTGAACACACACCCCCACACACGAACACACCCCCCCACACACAAACACCCCCCCCCCCCACACAAACACACACCCCCACACATGAACACACCCCCCCCCACACACAAACACACCCCCCCACACGAACACACTCCTCATTACTCTTATTAGCAGTTTACTGACTTGTGCTCCTATATTCCTCCTGTTTTCAGCTCGGGGGATTCGACAGCCAGAATCTGGAACCTGATTGAGAACAGTAACTCCAGCTCCACCCAGCTGGTGCTGCGCCACTGCATCAGGGAAGGAGGCCAGGACGTCCCCAGCAACAAAGACGTCACCTCACTAGACTGGAATGTAAGTTCTCAATCATCCACCCAGATCTGTCTGTTACCTCTGAAATGATGGGGAAAAGAACCTCACAACCTCATTGTTTTTTTTCAAACAGAGTGATGGAACACTCTTAGCAACAGGATCGTATGATGGATTTGCGAGGATATGGACTAAAGATGGTACGTGTCCTGTAGTCTTGTACTATTGGCATGGGTCACTGTATTGTATTTTTGTAATTCAGACTCATGTTTCCCTTTGCTATTGCATACATTTATCTTTTCTGATAAGTGTATTGTCTGTTATCCTACACAGGTAATCTGGCGAGCACTTTGGGGCAGCACAAAGGGCCCATATTTGCATTGAAGTGGAACAAGAAGGGGAACTCTATTCTCAGTGCTGGTGTAGATAAGGTATTTATACATACAGTGCATCAAATCAAACAATTGTCTCTGCTGCTTTCTTTTATAGTCTTTGATTATTGAACCCATCTTTTTAAGAATATAGGGTATTGTCTTGTTATATTATAACTGATATAGAACCTGTAATCAATGTAATTTTCTAGACGACAATCATTTGGGATGCACACACTGGAGAGGCCAAGCAGCAGTTCCCCTTCCACTCAGGTAAGCCATGGTGTTAAGACGGCCTGTGTACTGTTGGCCATCACAATACTAGAATATGAAGACGATGATGTAAGTAAGAGGTGTTTTAATATGTGAAACACAGGCTGCAATCATAGCCATGAAGTAGTGGAGTTGGAGCTGCCGCAAAACAGTTTTCCTTTCTCGCTGACAAGCTCACAAGAGACTCGGTCTTGAGTCCTCTGTGTTGCCAACACATGTGACCGCCCTCCGAAACACCAGATGTTAACCAGCTATGCCACTGAAAAGCTAGAAATTCAATGGCATGGGTGGGGGTATTTCAACTTGGTTACACTCACCCCTCTTAACTCACTCCACAGTGGCCGAGCTGTTTGCAACTGCAGATCCAGGTCATGGCACCATTGTAACAGGCGCTACGTGAAACAGTATTGCTTCCTTGCTCACAAGCTCACATGAGACTGGATCTGGCTTCCTCTGTATTGCCAACACATGTGACCGCCCTTTGAAACACCCGATGTTAACCAGCTATGCCGCCACAAAAGCTAGAAATTCAATAGCGTGGGTGGAGTTTTACCACTTTAACTCGGTTACACTTGGAAGTTATATGAGTTAACCCTTTGATAACCCCCCTGCTGTGTGTGTCTTCCACAGCCCCAGCGCTTGATGTAGACTGGCAGAACAATACTACCTTTGCTTCGTGCAGCACAGACATGTGCATCCATGTGTGTCGGCTAGGGAGCGACCGCCCCCTCAAGACCTTTCAGGGACACACGGTAAACAGCATTTCTATGTACCATGAGTCACAGCATTAAGACCATAATCAGAGTTGGGGTTAGTTGGTTGTAATTGAATTGGGGAAAATGAATAGGAAAGTAATGAATTTGTACCATGAAAAGAAATTCCGGATGTCTTGTATCTGGTGTTTTGAATGTTATCTTTGAATGTTAAAGTCCTTTGACTGATGTCTGCTGTGTGTTTCAGAATGAAGTCAATGCTATAAAGTGGGACCCATCAGGGATGCTTCTAGCCTCCTGCTCTGATGACATGACCTTGAAGGTAAGATAAGTTCTTAATTGAGTTAATTGAAATATCAACACTAGGAAACATTCTAGGCTCAGAGTGAATTTCACCTTCTAGCGTATTTATCTCCTGGAATTGAGGTGAATGAAAGCCAAAGCTTTGACAGATTCTCAGGCAAAGTGCAGTCTTATTGTGCTTGATATTTTTAATTAGTTTAATTTCTTGACTGAAACCATAGAATACAGCCAGATACTGGATTTAATGTCATAAGAACATAATGATTAGTCATAGTTTGTTTTAATTATGTCTGATGTCTTCTCCCCAGATCTGGAGTATGAAACAAGACTCATGTGTCCATGACCTCCAGGCCCACAGTAAAGAGATATACACCATCAAATGGAGTCCCACCGGCCCAGGCACAGGCAACCCCAACTCAAACATCATGCTCGCTAGGTAGGACTGGGGCACCACACAGCACCTAGGCCTGTTCTTAGTTCTCGTGTGTGTGTGTGTGTGTGTACACGTGTGTGTGTGTACACGTGTGTGTGTGTACACGTGTGTGTGTGTACACGTGTGTGTGTGCGCCAATGAAGGAGACCCTTGTCAAGGCCTGACATTGAGAGGAGACCGGGTCCCAGACAGACTCCAAGGGCTAGTAACTGTCAGTGGCCCAGAGACATAAAGTCCTGACCCAGACATGCATGTGTAAATGTTATAGTTCAAATACCACAGGCATTTACGACCTCTCCCCACTTCCCAGGGGATGTGCATATATTTCACTTTCCATGTAAAACTGCCACTATCGTCATGTGGAACTTGATAATGATCTTAGGTAAATGCTGCTATTGTAGGCAAATCTTGGCACTTGCTTGATCCTATGATCTCTTCAGTCCTATCAGAACCTCTCTCTTTCAATTTGGTTTATAATCTAGACATCTTTTTAAAGCCCTTGTAGAGTGTGATTTCAAACCCAGCTAGGGGCAGCCCCAGAAGATTTGGCTTACCCAATAATACCATTTTGATGAAGAAGTGTTAATGAATGTCAGCCCTTCTTTTCATTAACACTTGCTTTCAACAGTGTCGCCTCCTTTGTGGTGACAGAAGTTCATATCATTACAACCTAGCCAACAACATCACACTCCTCAGTTTGGCTGATGGTAGATCAGCATTTCACATGACAAAGGTTTTAGTTCAGCCCCAAAACCAACTTTTTTGACATGTCATGGCGGTTTCATATCTGTCTTACAGTGTAGGGTTGACAACTTGAGGCTCGAAAAAACTGCTATGTTACAATGATGGCTTGTTAAAACTAAATCTTGTGGAACAAAAGTTTGGGGTCCATAATAGAACAAATAACCATGTGCTTTGTTCTCCCCACAGTGCCTCCTTTGACTCAACTGTGCGGCTGTGGGATGTGGAGCGAGGTGTGTGTATCCACACACTGACCAAGCACCAGGAGCCTGTCTACAGCGTGGCCTTCAGCCCGGATGGCCAACACCTGGCCAGCGGCTCCTTCGACAAGTGTGTCCACATCTGGAACACTATGGTAAGTGCTCTGCTTAGCAACTTAGCAGGACACAACCAGACGTATAGAGGATGTTGCAAGGTAACTAAGACTAGCAGTCTTCATCAGATGTTGGATGTGATCTGGTTATGTTGTGGTTGCAGACTGGAGCCTTGGTGCACAGCTACAGGGGGACAGGAGGCATTTTCGAGGTATGCTGGAACAGCACTGGAGACAAAGTTGGAGCTAGCGCTTCAGATGGATCGGTGAGTTGTCATATTTCAGTCACATTTGATTGTCATTATGAGTACAAGTTTGCAAGTGACATTTTGTGATGAATTTTACCATTACATGCTAACAGATATTGCTGTAGTCTCAAGACGAAAGCTTTCAGAACTGCAAGGAGAGGAACCAAAAATATTAAAACGCCTATGTATTATTTACCATGTTATCTTTGCCCTGCAGGTATGCGTTCTCGATCTCCGAAAATAGCATCCTGGCAGTGACTTTGAAGACAGACCCTGGAATGTGCAGCAAAATGCCTTCTTCTGACATCAGCAAACACACTTTCATTGCTCAAACACGCCTGACAGGCAGCGTGGAGGAAACCCTTAGAGAGTGGACACTGGAGGACAGCAAAAAACCTTTGAAACAACAGCCTACTGAACAGCAGCTTCCGAGTTTGTGGATGTGTGTTTGAACACACTCTCCTGTTTGAGACAACAAGGAATATCTGCTGGGAGAGTCATCCACAGGACTGGACTTAATCCAACCCACTTGGTTCAGCCATGTTTTAAAAGGTGCCTAAAGAGGAAATGACATAATGAGCTGCCTCCTGGCCAGTGGTACTGCTGCTCTCTGGCTGAGGTCTGAATCACGCAGAAGAAGGTTTGCTTTAGGGGAGGGTTGTGAAAAGAGACAGACCAGTGTTTGGGTGTGTTTGGCAAAAAGTGGGAAGAGAAAGGTTGTGTTTTTAGAACTTCTCTAAGCACATGTTAACTCGTGCGTCTTGAGAAGCGCTATGGGGACATTGAGTGTAACATGATTAGTGCTGCACTGGCATCCTCAAATGATGTGATGTTTAATTGCTCCTCAGCGGAGAATAGTTTGTTTCAAGAGTACTTCTTGTTGATTTTTCACAAACGGACTGAAAGTCCAAAAAAATACGCCACAATGAGGTAGTTCTGTGCTCGCATTTAATAACATCAAGGTCAACAAAAAATCTAAACTGCCAAGATAAACTTGTAATAACGTTTAATTCATTTGAGGAAAAAAGAAAAAAAAAAACATTTTTTTTTTGTGGACATCTCTACAAGATGTGAAAAAGCGTGGTTTATAAATATATATTCTCCCTTCTGGATGTAAATTTAATGAATGTAAAGATGTATGTATGTAAATTAGATGAATACACAGACTTATATACTGTGTATATATGTTTATATACAGTACACTTTAATGTCAACCTCTAGAAGCTCAATACTGGCTAGAGCTCTCGCATCTTTGCTGATGCTCACTTTCAAGACCTTGAAACTTCATTGCATGTCAGACCAATTTCTTTTCTCACAGTGTATGTTCTTTTATTCAGCCAATGATGTCTATATCAGGTTGGTGTATCTGGTCATAGGTGGCATCGAGCTAGAGCTGAGGTAATTTCACTGACAGCTCTTAACACTCAAAGCCATGGAGATCTGTGCCTCAACTTTACCGTGAATCAGTGAAGCATAGGTGAACGAGCAAAATATGGGATTGTCCCTGCTTTGTTGGTCCCCTTGCTCAGGTCTTAGATGTCACATTTGGATGCGTGACAGGACATCATGACTCCTATCACACCATGTATGTCAGTCAAGGTCATCTGTATCCAGCCTTTGTGACTACTAATGAACTGGAGGCAGAACACACAGAACCGCTGAACAGAACCAGAACACATGTGGATAAACCAGGAAAAGGAGAGTTTTATTCTGTTGTCTCAATGCTGCTTTAGTAGCAATGTGTCATGACTGTTCATCTACTGAGCTTTTTCTAACAATACTCCTCTCTTTGGCATCTTCCCCCTGCTTCGCCACGATCGGTCTGGTGGAAATCCAGCTTACACTTTGACTGATCAAACAGGTTCTGATTGGTCAAGCGAAAGTCCTGCTGTAGCTTCAAAGCTGTGATTGGTTGAGTTGGGTTGAGGTCCCGATGTTACCACCGCCTGATCTAATAGGTCAGATTTGACTTCAACGTTTGAAATGCCTGTATTATGGGCTTAGCTTTAATTGTGTACAGTGTCTGCTTCTGCTTACTGGGGTCTAATGTGAGAACAGTGTCTTCAAACTAACAAGCCACGACTTTGATATGCCTTTTTCTGGTCCATTTTCCTCTTTCAGTAAAGCTAATTTTTAGAGCAATGTGAAGTGCACTTTTTCAGAAGGTAGGGTCAGCTTTTGTTTGGATTTTGTGGAATGAGGAAGGCCAGCATTTTATTTCGTTGTCTTTTTTTTTTACGTCATAATCGGGCGTTGATGGATGGTTCACTGTTGTCTGACTTCCTTTTTTGCTAAGAGCCATTATTGTCTGTGTCAGACTGAGAATCGGGCTGCGGTTGGTGGCCATCTTGGCATGCTGAGGAGCCCAGTGTGGAAAAAGTGCTGTGACAGCCATCTCTCTCCCACCCCAGTCTAGGGTATTGTCACCTGTTTCCAAGACAAAACAATGAAGTCACTCTCAATGTCTCAAATAAATCACTCTATTTTGATATTAGAAAACACTGTGTCTGTGTCCATGTATTTGTGTATTGTTGATTTCCTTATTCCCAGTTGAATAAATAGCATGATCATTTTAATGTGTATAGCTGAGGTGAGTACTTGATGTTGATGAACGTCAAAGGTATCTTGACATCCACTCAAGCCCTCAAGATCCAAGACACTGTCACAAAACCTCAACAATTGCTCTTAATGTTTAATAATGTATAAAATAGAACTGAAAAGTTAAAAAAAATACAAGATAGAAGACATAACATTCAAAAGCCTAAATTACAATTGTTTTACTCCTAAACAACAACCTCGTATGAAGAGAGATAGTATTCCCACCCTCTGATGCATTGAGGGTTAATTAGACAGAAATTAAGGCATACTGTTGGTCTGGTGTGGTGATATGTTGAATTGAATACATGCTTCTCAAGTAATTATGGCCCATTTAAAGGTCAACCTCCTGGTTCTTCATCAATAAGAAATGTCAGGTTTGTACTATTGACTATCTGACTTGAACATGAGATGCAGTGAGGTAGCCTTGGGACTATCCAATGACTACCGTTGATATAGTTTAATAAAGTAATGCCATACTGTCTTTTGTACTGATTAAGAGGGCTGTGTGTCTTGGTGCTGAGACAAATTAATTAACAAACCCTTTATCCTATCACGTATGGTCACATGGGATAAGAGGACAGACGCCTAAATATATCCTGTTTCTTTGTCATTAGATCATACTTTTGACTATGCTAGTGATACAAATGGCAAACCTAAACAGAGAAGTAACTGAAATTGTACAGGTAAACAACTAAAGATCATTTGAAGTCTACTGATGTTACTAGAGAGATGACTCTGTATGTTTTTATGATTCCCAGCCCTAGACAAGAGGGCAGGGACACAAATTGAGTGGGGTTAACGTAATGGGGATGACAAGCATAGTCACAGACAGTGAAGAGAGTGGAGATTTGTCGTTGATGCAGCTTTTGGCTCCAGCTAGTGCCTTGCAGAGTTCTCCAACGATTCTCCATCTGCGTCTACATCCTCATAGTCTCGCAGCTCACTGGAAATGTGGATTTCAATTGTACTAGACTCTGAACCTAGCAAGACAAAATAGGGGAGATGACTGAGTTAAGGCGGGTATTTTATTCCCTTTTCTTACACTTAAAATCAAAACTCCCAAGTGCCTTCATTAACATTCTCTGCTGCTGCTCTCTAAATTCATGACATGCACACTGACTTCATGCATTTAAATTGCATATCTTCTAATCTTACCATCTGTTCAAATACAAGCATCTTGAAATAGATTGACAAATGTATTTTGGGGATTTTGGAATAGGTTGTTAAGGATAAAGTATGCATAAAGTAAAGTCTACATCCCCTTTCAAAATGTTCACCTTTTGTTGCTCCAGAGCCTGGAGAAAAATAATAAATTAAGATTATTTCCCATTGATCTACACAGCCTACTGGACCACTTCAAAGTGAAAGGAACATTCAAATTGCTGTGGCTTTCCTAAAATGAGCTATAATGCTAAAATGTCTTCATGTGCGAGGAAAATAGTTAATGTGATTTGGGAATTAATGTATTTGTTTTTGTCGGTCCCTTATTTGAAAATAAATCAATTATACACTTGATTAGGCTGTCACTACCAACTCAAATTTCTCAATTTTCTCTTGTTCCTGACAAACTCCACAGTCCCTGCCAGTGGTAAGTATACCCATAACATGATGCAGCTATCATTATTCTTCACACAAGGGATAGTGCAGAAATGGCAATGCATGTGCTGGATTTGCAAACAGGTCTTCTCTGTTTTTAATTTTTAATAAATTATGTTCATTCACTTTGAAAGTGTCCAATAGGCTAAATCTGAATTTAATGTATTTCGATTCCAGGCTCTGGGGCAACAAAAGGTAAACATTTTGTAAAAGGGTGTAGACTTCTTATATGAACTGTATGCTTACAAGTGTGGACAATTGTATTTGTAGTCGTGTTATGGGACCACTAATTTATGTTGAAACTTTCTTACGATGGGATATAAGATTCTTGAGGACTACAGATACTGTAGCAGACTCACTCTGTGAAACAGTCAGATTCAGGGCCATATTCATAAACCAGAAACATTAAATCCTTCAAAGTTGTACTTTATTTATTGATGGTTTTGCAATAAAAAGGCAAGGTCATTGTCAAGGATCCTAATATCAACCAGAACATTGAATATTTTTGTACATTATCTTCAAATGGTGCACATGAGCATGGCACTAAATCTGCTTAAAGGAATAGTTCACTTTTTGTACGCCTTGTTTCTTACCCTGAATTGTAGTCTATGGGCCAGTAGAGCCCCCATCAATCCGATTGCTTTTTGTTAGCCATGGCTAAAGTTATCTGAAGTTAGTAGTAGCTAACAACTTGTAACCTTGGATTACGGTTTCTCCTGACCCATGGATTACTTTCAAGGTAAGGAACCATCTAACTATAAGGTGTAACAAAGTTAACTATCCCTTTAAATACTAGAACATTGTAGAAAACCTACTGACAAAAACATACATTCACCCAAAATATATTTCATATTTTTGCCATCTATTGCATTGTACAAGCCACGTAAGAGCATAAATATTTGATATTTTGACATGGTAATACAGAAGCACATGCTAAACCCTTTCAGTCCCTGGTCTCTTCTCCTGGCCCAGACCATATCCTCAAAACATCATGACAGCTAGTGCTCTTTAAGTGATATTGAAACAAAAGTTCAGTACTCAATTGTATTGTCAAACCTCACTTTACCAAGAAAACCTTGGCCTTATGAGTGAAACGCATTACTTTGAGGGTTGAACTGAAGTCAACTTTATCTCGGGCACATTAAAGATAAAACACACACTTAATGGTACAAAGTTCAATCAACCCTAAATATAGAGTGCAAGACCGTACACACTATAATGAAGGAGTCCAATAGCAGCTTTGGAAGCATCATGTATGCTACTGTAGATGTTGATGAGCAGTGTGTGAGGGTTGGACCTCACCAGCCCTCATACACTGGGGAATTTTCATTCTTACCACCCAGCCAAGCCCCGTTACCTTCTGAGAGGACGCTGATGGCGTCAGAGGGCTGCTGCCCGTTTCCCGTCATGTTCTTCTTGGCCTCCTGGACGTGGCCTTGGTAGAGCAGGGTGGAGCCCACGATGGGATTGTAGCCCGGTGTGTTGGGCACAGACGTGGAGGCAGAGTCCCAGGCCAGCTCCCTCCTTCGCTGTAGGCTGAGGTCCACGTCGAAGCCTGTCCAGCCATGGAAGGCCAACGTGTTGAGGAAACCCTGCATGGGGTTTAGGATCCCCTGGAAGGAGAAACATACAGAGAACCCTAGATATAAACAAACCTCAGCTTTCACTATAATATCATGTCTATCTCCATTTAGTGCTGCACCAACAGCTGGCACTAGTAAAAGTGTCTGGCCAAGGTCATGTACTATGTAGAGTGTGTTGGAACCCACCATGATAAACCAGGTGATGAGGGCTGCGTTTCTAATGTTCTTCAGACTGCTTTCCTTGATGTCTGCCTGCATCTCCAGGTAAAACAGCAGACACTCATTGATGATGTTGGGCAGCCAGCTAAACATTGGGAATAATAACAAAAGGTGTTGTACAATAACATCAAGATTAAATATCTCAATGACTTTTCAATGGAATTTGTAAACAGAACTGTAGGTTGAAGGATCAGTATGGGCCTGATACCTCATGAGAAGTATAACATTGGAGAACCCATGTGTTACCTTATATTTTTCTTCCACTGAGCCTCGTTTTTCATTATGCAAACGTGTTTGTTCCCTTGCTGACTTGACAAATTCACCAAGGGCTTCCAGCATCCTAAATCCGTCAGTATGCCAAATCCAGTCTCTTGGACTAATTGATAAAATGTGCAGTAAAAGTGCAGTTGAAGAGCCAGTTACTCCTTTTGGGAAATTTGGATCTTAGACAAAAAGAGCCTTTAATGTAGTGACAGTGCTTTTGAAAAAATAAATGGAGTTGCTGATTTATTAGAATGACCTCTCAGTGGCCTCACAAGCACTGCCAGAAAGGAAAGCTGGCTTATAGGTAGACTCTGGGATATGACGGCAACTTTCATCAAAGATATTGTAGTGAACGAGAGTGTCCACTAGTTTCACTGCCCTCCGCCCTGCTAACAGCATACTCTGTATGCCACAATGAAAATGCAATAGTCTGGTTTCTCTCTTAGATGAAGATAAGTTACGTACCAAATAAAGAAGACCAGCATGATTTTGAAGAAGCGTATTTTTATCTCTGTGCCCAGGCGTCTCTCGTTCTCTGTGTAGATCCCTTGCCGTCCCTTCAGCAATGATGTAACTGAATAGAAAAGAGAAATATTCACTTTTTGCACCACAATCTCCTTCCTTGCATAGGCATTTTCTTTTGAGATAGAACAGCTATCAAGGAAGTGAAAGGTTTAGTATTGAGTGAATGTTTACACATTATCAAACATGATGTACTATACATGTATATCCACTGCCTATACTGTAGCAATACATTTGTTGGCATTTGCCTCTGTAGATGTCATATAAACATTACGATGCTGCCTGTCCAAATGAGAGTATGTCATTGGGACAGGGAGAGTGTGTACGCTGACCTGCAGTCACAGTCCGGGAGAACAGCACAGGGTTGACCACAAGGACCAGCAGCATTGGGGCATAGGTGGTGATATAGTGAGGGATAGCATGCTGCAGGCCATTCTCACAACTGTAACAGGCGAGACAAAACACTTCAAACAGTCCTTCAAATCACACGGCCATGTCTTTACCCTCTGGGCATAGTGGAAGGAGTACAGAAGTGCCAGTGAAGCTCCTGGGGCTTCACACTACACCACAATCCCAGCCAGACCACAATATAGCTATTGAAGGCAACAAAGAACAGGTCTGGACACACATTCCACACATTAAAGTGCCCGAACAGCAAAAACAAGACAACATTAGTGTATCACTTGACTTGGGCTGTATAAGAGAATGATTTTTGTACTATTCTTCCTTCTTCTAGCATTGGGACTGCCAATAGCCCCTGGTCCTAGCATAGATTACTTTTTCTTATAATGACTGATGGATAGATGATTCACTTACTTAGACAAATGTATTTGTTGTAAGTCGCTTTGGATAAAGGCGTCTTCTAAATTCCATAAATGTAATGTAAATGTCAATTTCACACATCACTGCAGTCTGCTGACAAACAGTAATAAATAATGTCTCAAGATGACATTTTCACTGCATCTCAACATCCCAGTTGAGGGCTGTTTCCTTACCTTGAGATAGAGGGGTAGTAGAGCATGGCCACACCTTCAACACACAGCAACAGAGCCAGACCCCATGTGATCATGTGATAAAGGATGATGGTGCTGATGGAGGGAGCCACAAGTCACATGGTCATGAGACTGAGCTTTCAGCACGCATACTGTAACTAGCTCACGGGTTATATATATGACACACAGTAAAGCCAGAAGAGAGCTACAGTAGTATACGAACTGCCGAACATACTTTCCCATACTAAGTGGAATTTCATTAACCAAGTATCAATAATTCATCACAATATTTGTTTTTGGGCACATCAGAGAGTGCAGTGCTTAATATGCTTTTGGCATATTGGAGAGATAGTAGTGATTATGAATATGTAACTAGTGGTAGCAGATGTATGGGGGTGTACCTCATTCCGGCAGATCTTTTGACCACCAGGAAGACGTCCACAGCGTAACAGAAGGTCCACCAGAAGGAAGCACTGAAGAAGAGCTGGATCCACATCTGTGGAATACAAAACAGGCTCAACCTTGAAGGTTTAAACAACAAATATGTTTTTATAATGTATTATAGACCATACTCCAACATGGATAATACAGATATCAGAATGATTTTAGATTATCTCCTTCATAAGTACAGCATCCAGATTACTTTTTTAGTTGAATTAATAAGAAATTGTATCAGAAATACTCTGTATACATTTACAATCAGAGGGTAGATGTGAGACATGTCCAATGCTGCAAAAGTTTCAGTCAGTGTGTTCAAGACCAAAAACTGAATCTCGGTCATAAAATGCTCCCTACTGAGTAATTTGACTTATTCAGGGAATTGTTCTAAATATACTGTAGGTGTTTCAACATGCCTGACTATCCTCAAAACATGGATTGGGGTAAGACTGAGAGGGTTGTATTTGGTATGGTCCTCGACAACAACAGATCCTTTAACCATCATTTTGTCATGCAAGTGACCACATCTAATGTAGAATCATATGGGCTGCTATTTCCAGTGCTGTACAAATTGATGCGCTCATGTTTGTTTTGTTGCCCTTTGCAGTGGGGGAGGTAAGAGAACATCATATACATACTGCACTGCCAACGCAGAACACCTCAGGCCACACATCGCTGTTGTTGGCTACAGAGATCTGACTGATGAGGTTGGGCAGGCCCAGCCAGATGGATGACCTCACTATGATACCTGGAAAAGACAAACATAAAAGACAAACCTCTAAGAATAAACAATTGTCTTATCAAGACCTCTCTGTCTCACAGAGCTCCTTACTATATGTCAAGAAGTCTCCACTGATGACGCACTGAATACACCTACAAGGAAACAGCATAATATCAAGCACACCTTGGGGTAGGCGATAAGTGGGATTGAAATCATTACTGGTTACCATTAACACTGGAAACAAATAACAAAGTTCTTGCTCACGTCATGCTATTATACGCTTTGTTAATTTGATTCTGTCATGGAATCCCTTTAATTGCATTTGTACACATAATGGAAATACTAGAGGCCTCAGGTAGTGTTTTATGAGGGTCTTTCCGTTTCATACATCCATTATTAGAGTTGCTCCGCTGCACTGCAATGAGGATTGGATGAGCTTGAATACTTTTAGGAACTTAATGTGGCATACTTAATGCTGTGGTGTGTTTTGGTCTGAAATGTGGCAGAGGTGTGCTTAACTTGTTTTAGAGTGCTTTCACTTACAGTGGAAAAAGAGCCCTGCTATGAGAGAAATAGGAACCACATATAAGGTAGCTTAATTGTATGAGAACAACAAAATAATGAGGAAACCTATTATTTTGTGGGTAAAGAATAAAAAAAAAGAATAAAGAAAAAGTGTAGCATTTCTCCTCTCTGATCACTGACAAATGATTCAACTTGTTGATTTGATTTGGCATCACCCTGACCATAGGACTGTATTGAATGAATCATGCTTTAATTTCAACAAAGTCATCAACATTGGGAAATGGACATTAAATGGATCAAAGACCCTATATTTCTAACATGATTAACAGCATGTAGAACAACTTGAACAGCATTGTCTACAGGAAAGGACGGCAGTCATGGTATCTCATCACCACACATGTCCAATAGGCAAGCCACAAACAACTGGTGTATCACAAGATAGAGAGAAGAGATAGAGAGCACGTGCTTAAATTTAATGTCATTATTGTGAACAGTATGGCATGATGAGACACAGTGCTTCACACATTTGAGTCCAAATAACTTCCCAACTGAACCATTCAAGCATGTCAATATCCTTACCTACCCAGCAGTAGTAGGTTGTATCAACCATCTGAAAGTCATTTTCCTTTAATTGGCATTGTTAAGTTCAGAATGTAAAAAACTAAAATTAATCTCTACACAATGCCACTAGTCCATTGGTAGTTATAATCCCTTAATTATACCGAAACGTGTAATGAATACAACCATCCATTCACAATAATGCTTCAATCAACTTGAAAACGTTGTCATGCATCATCATACTAGGCCACATGGTATTCTATTGAGTGGAGGGATGTTTATGATTACATGTAACAAAATTGATTATTGGCGAAATTAGAATTCTATTGATTTGTTCTGACCAGCGAAAGTAGGCCTGTTTGATTTGCATACTAGAGTGAAGCGTACTGTACTGTAGGCTCAGAGACCAGACTGACTCAATTAAAGACGGTACCGCCTACACATATAACATGATCTGTGGAAGTCAAGTGCGACAATTTAAGGTATGGATGGAATTACGCCTTACCTGCGCATCCCAATATATCACAGATGCTTATGATGAATAATATTCTCGATGAGGACGCTGGCTTCGGAAGAGGGTACTGTCCAAGACGTCTGTAACCCCTTTTTTTGGGCAAAATTTGTAATATAGAAAATATTAGACTCAAACCTGCGCTACCAATGCATATGCCACCAAAGAAGACCGGTTGGAAAGTTATGACAAATTCGGTAGATGCGTCTCGGTTTGGGCAGCAGAACGTCTCCAGCCTTGGGGATGCCATGTATGGAGAAGCAGGCTACGGTGCTGTCAGGGAAGAAAAGAAAGGGAAATTCATTCATTTAGTCCATGGCCTGAGCTCCCAGTGCAATCACGGGTTGAATCATCATGTGCTTCTATTTAATCCTCCCAGTCAGAGTTTAACTGACTCACATTGGTAGGGAGCCGACAAAAGAATGTTTCTGTGGCATTCAGGGTAAAACTCAGTCTTTCTTCAGTTATTTGTTTCAGCAAATTATCCATGCCCTGATAGCATTGCCACTTGCTGGACAGTGTGATCAAAACTTGCGTTTATGAACATAGATTAAACCTAGTACTGGACTAAATCACACTTTCAATGGAGAATCTCCATTGAAGATGGCTTTTACTGTAGGATTAGGCTTAATCTATGTCCGGGAAACTGGCCCTGAGTACTCAAGTATAGGCTGTGACTGACAGTGAACATATAAGATAGCCTGTTAAATATCAAACTAACATAGGATCACACCCACTTGGATGTGTTCCTATCCCTAAGTATTTGGAGTTAAATGGTATCGAATAGTAGACTCATATAAAGTTGAAATAAGTCACATAGACTGTGTTTTCCATGGCAGGCCTACCCAATGCCAGACAGAAATACACTGCCATTGCCCTCAGGGGTCACAGGAGCTGCTAAACTCATGTTAGAAGTGTCAGGAGAGCAGGTGAACAGTGAGGGGATTTGTGAAACAAATCATCAAGGGAGCTATCAATATTCTCTACAGAGAGGGCATTCAGTGGGTTGGCACAATGGAACTCTAATCCATGCACCTTCCCTAACAAGGGACAACGTCAATTGTATGGAAGTCTTACAGTAGCAGTCTGTTGCCAGGGATTATCAACACCAGTGGGAATAGAATTATGATTTTGCTGCTCTCCACTAGACTTATCTGCCCTCACGAACAAACCTCTCTGTTACTGCCATCTGGTGGTGGATAAAAGAACTCCAGAGAAAAATGTCCTGCATGATGAGGTACGGTTTGCCCTGGTGTTTTTTCTTAGCAAAATGGGTTAGGGTTTGTCAGGATTTTTGGAACCTCTGGCCACATTCAATGGATGGCCTAGCATGAGAGAGGATTTACTTTTCTATTTGAACCACTTTATCGTTTCCATATCCCTATTTTCCCTAGCAAAGTATGTGTGTTGACACAAATATACAAAGTACTAGAGCAAGCATGTCCCTACACATCTGTCTCTTCTGTACCATACCTGCGCCCCCCCCCCCCTCTCTTTATCTCCCTCCCTCCGGCTCTTTCTGTCTCCCTCTGTTTCCCCATACCCCTCACTTTAAGTCTCCAAAATCCTCTCAATCCTACAATCCCATCTCTCTGTTTCTCAGCCTCCTCCCTCTCTTTTCTTTAGCTGGCGGGGAGGGTGTGGATTGTCTGTGATGACAGTGTCAAATTACAGACCTGTTCAACAGGCTCCCAGGCTCTCTGCACCACCATTGGTTCTAATGAGCTCCCTGTGCGTTGTAAAAAGTAGACCAGCAGACAATGCAAACCCGCTTCCTGCATGGCAGATCTTGAGTCTGAGGGGAAATGACATCACAGAGCTGCGGGCTGTGACCTGATGCCAACTCCAAAAACAACTCAGTACTAGGCGTGTTCAGATGAGTTTTTACACCAAAAGGTCGTCACAGTCCAGTGTCTGATGTTACAAAACCGATGGTGCAAGACACACAGTCTACTGTGCGATTTGGGAACTCTGTATTGGTAAATAATGACACAGCCTACAGGCCACCAAGAGAACTCGAGGGACAACGCAAGCCAAACCAGATCCGTTATTTTTTTCTCCAACACATTGATGAGTGGTGAGTAATATCTACAGTGCGTTGTGTAATACTCTTAGAGCCTAGTTTGGGACTAATTCACACTTTCAATGGCAAATTGCCACTACGGATGCTTTTTAGTCTAGGACTAGGCTTAAGCCTTCTGTGAAACCAGCCCTTAATGTTTCAACTTGTGTCTAATGCTTTGGCTTATACATCTGAGTCTATCTATGAATGAATGATCTTATGATTGTTGTTATTCTCCTGAAGATGTAGAATCTGACTGGTCTCCAATTCATGATGCAGCCTACAGTGGACGTGTCCTCACTCTGCAGAACCTAATAACTCAGGTAAGGCACAACCAGACCGATTGCTTATGACAATCCTGACTGGTCAGGAGGCAGCTGTTATTATGATTCACACTCATGTCTTCAGGCTTCAGTGGAACTAACATTTGTTTATTCAGTTTAGTAAGTAACTGAAGCCTCACCATCGTTTGTGTAATAGTTAGAGTACTTACGCAGAGGACTCAAATGCATGACTCTGAGACAAAACTTAAATCCAATAGAATAGTCTTTACTTTCTAAACAGGTATGGTACACAGGTAGGCAGTTAAAAAAGGCAGACAGATAATCCGATAAGGGGTAGGCAAAAATGCAAAGTCAAAAACACACTCGGAGATCCAAAAACAGGATTTTTCACAAGGAACTGCTGGGACGTATGAAGTTACAAAGACAAACTGACAAAGAGATAGGGGAACAGACTAAATGCACAGGGAAGGATGATGAGGAACAGGTGAAGCTAATCAGGGCGGGGCCGACAATCACAGGTGGCAAACACACAAGGGCATGTGGTGACATGTCTCAAACGAGAGACCATGTGAGGAACACAAAACAAACAGGAAAACAAAAAAGAATAACATGAAACAAAGACAAACATGAACTAAGAACCAGGACGAGACGTTACACTTTGTACTATGGATCAGAAGATGGAATGTTTCCTCATTCAAACACAGTATTAATCAAGGGACAGAATAATAGTTTCAATGTTTCAAAGAAAAACATCATAGAAAGGGGAGATTTGGGAGAAAGCTATTGTGGGCTGGTGGTAATGGCTGACATATTGGAGTTATTCATAAACACAGCTTACATGTTTAATGGTTGATGATTTCTTGACATGTTCCTGTCTTCCTTATAGGGAACCTGTGTAAACCTGGCCACTCTGGACAGAGTCGTTCCCCTTCATGGAGCTTGTCTACAGGGCCACACTGCCTGTGCCAAGTTACTGATCGAAAATGGGGCAAATGTTAGTAGGACACTATAGTGTATATCTCCACTTCCACATTCAAAACTGCATGTTGAAAGATACAGTACTTTGGTGTTGATGCATGTCTGAAAACAGATCAAAAGAACAGAACAAACACAGGCCATTCACAGTCAGATCACCCTGACAGTGGGGTTTATGTGTGTGCAACAATAACCTTATTGTTTTTTAATAGCAGCTGAGTCTGAGTGTAATACAGTAATCTTATTGCCTGGCATATTATTCAACTGTGTTGAATATCTCCATGTACAGTACTAGGCGATAAAAAACAACTACAAAGCAGACTTTCCTCTCATCAGATGTATGCAACTGCCATCCATAGAGACAATGACACACTAGTGTGCTGGGGATCCTATGTGAGACAGTAAAGTATAGCGTGCCACTGCTACCTCAGCAGGGCTTGGTCGGATGGTTCAGATCTACTGTTGTTATTCATGACTTCAGCTGAGTGAACAGGATGGTAGATGTGTCTGATGGATGGAGCCTTCTCATTAGAGCTGATATGTGCGTGCTGTGTGTGTGTCCAGGTGAACACCCCCACGCTGGACTGCTCCACCCCCCTGTCGGTGGCCTGTGCCCAGGGCCACGCGGCCTGTGTGACCCTGCTCCTCCAGCATGGAGCCACACCTCAAGGGTCCAGCCACACAGCCTCCCCCATCCACAAAGCTGCAGCCAAAGGTCAGAGGTCACATTCTCTAGGACAGCCTCAGATCATCTGTTCTGTGGAGCCACTACTGGAGCCACTAGTGGAGGCACTAGATACAGTATGCGATGTATCTGTAAGTTGTTCCTAAGCAGGGAAGAGGGAAACTTGTACTGTATGTATGTATGTGACTGCGAAATGATGATGGATACTGTGACTGAGGACAAAACATGTTATCTCTTTAAGGCTCGTGCCACTTATTTTTATTTTCTGGCAAGAGTAATGGAATATATTACTCCTCAGGTTTATATACGTATGTCAGCAGTTTTTCAAAGCAGATGTTTAATCTGATGATGCGGTATCTTTGTCCAGGTCACACAGAGTGCATTGAGTCTCTGGTTCGTCATGGTGCAGATGTAGATCAGCACACGGACCAATCAGGCACCCCACTCTACACTGCCTGCACCAATCAACAACTGAGCACTGTGAAGAAATTGCTTCAGCTTGGTATGAGTGAATTCTCCTCAGTCTGCTATTATTACACTGTAAGGATATAAAGTGGGATAGAATCAACAATGGATCTGACAAAGACCAGTGTTGCATGTATCACACGTTTATCGATGCAGTATATTCTGTATGGATTCCATATGATTTACTGTAGACCTACCCTATGATACCTTTTACCAAAGGATGCACAGCAGCACATAACATTAACTTGTTCAGAGCTAATTCAACCAATATACTTTTGTTTGACATTTACCATTGATAGTAATGAATACTCAATTTAGAGGATGAAGGGTATAATGAGTACAGTGTTTGATTTAATGAGGTGGACAGAGTTAATTGGGTGAGTTAATGAGGTGTTTATAGGTTGTGTTTTCGGCCAGGTGCCAGTGTGAACAGCAGTAGGGACGGGGAGTCTCCCTTGCACGCTGCAGCCCGTCTGTCCAGTGTTGAGCTGGTGTCTGTTCTCCTGGAGCATGGGGCCGACTGCTCTAACAGGAACACCCAGGGCAAACGGCCCCTGGACCTCGCCCCTCCCAATAGTCTGGTGGAGAAGCTACTGGACCAGAGAGGAGGTAGTCCTGCAAACCCTACTAAAGCCTGAATAGTATGTTCTGGACCTGGTGTTGTGTTGTGAAGATTATTGTGTGTACTGTTCTGTGATTATATAGGTGAATTAATTGTTAATGTGTGTATGTTTCGCTTATCAGTGATCTCTGTAGAAATTATCGCACTGGTTCTTGCAATCTGAAACCATACTTTACTTTCGATGGCTGCAGGGGCACTAAACTCTTAAATTGACTATACCCTCCTCATCCCGACCCTTCAGTATAATTTCTTATATGATATGCAGGCTATTTATAATGTACATGTGATGTGACCATATGTAACCCTGACTATGTCTTTCTGTAATTTAAATGATGCCTGTTTTTCTGTATGTCTGGCCAGGAGTGTCCCGTCTGAAGCAGTTGTCCAGACTATCCATCAGGAAAGTTTTGGGGAAGGCAAGGTTTAGTGCAATCAATGGTCTTCACATACCCACAGAGCTGAAACTATATCTCCTGTACCAGCCTGAACAATGAGCTACATCGATAGAAAGAGACATCTACAATTCCTGCTGTTATTCTCCACTAGGTGGCACACTCGCATCATCATATGTGGGGAGAAACACACTCAGTAGTAAACATTGGATACATTTACATGGGATTATTTATGCAATGATAATTGATTATTAATTGGTAAAACTGGAGTGTGAGAACTGTAGATTTATCCATTCATGTATGTGTAAATACATGAGGAAATCTTGAATGTTACATGAAAAAGACACAGGACACAGCAGGGGCTGTATTATTTAATAAGGAGCGCAGAATTTACAGTGCATTGCATTTCAGTTATTTTATAAAAATATTGAGCAACACAAGACAATGGTTGTTGTTTACCAAATGAGTGCAGAAAAACTGGAATATTGGTTGAAGCATTGTGATTATGAATTATGTAACAACAATCATACACAGTACACCCATTTATCCATCTGTCCACACATACATCAGAGAGGCACTGCCATCATTGCGATGACAGCAGTGCCATAACTGAAAAGAAAACATATTTTATCATCTGAATAAATATGTTACAGCACAATTACATTATGGCTATGCGATTCTCCTTCAAATCAGAGTTCAATCAAGACTTTTACCAAGAAGCCACCTCAGGGTCTCCCATGACTCAGGATAATCAAGACAAACGAAAGCGTCGGGAGAGAAATGAATGCTTGGAGACGCAGAAGTATGGGTCCTGTGGGGCGGGATACATTTAGCTAAAGTGATATATTGATTGCCTTCTCTCAGCTCGGTGCGGTCCACTATATTTCTCATAATAACCCAGAGAGAGAGCACTGCGGAAATTCACATAAAACTGTGAATGTAGCGTAATGAAGTATCCATCTCTAATACCCTTTCCTAGAATCTTGGAGTCAAGACTGGGGATATCTGGGACAGTGAAGTGGTAAACAACTTTTAACTCCCAGTGTGAAATGTTAGTATTTATAATCCATTGCAGATGGATTGGATGGTCATCATTTCTTTATTTCATAACCAGAAAAAAAGAAACGTAAAGGCCCCTTTCTTATTGTTTTCTTACTTACTATTGTTTTCATTGCTATGACCAGACTCCAGATTTCAATTACTGCAGTGATTATGAGAGGAGGCTCAAAGGGAGGTGTCATCCTGAGTGTGTCTGTGGCTCATGTCAGCTTGTCACCCTGTCTCCTCTCCATGCCTATAAGAGCAGCTCACTGTCCCCTGAACTCTGAGTCTACAACTACACCATCAGACCTCTGCCACACCACAGGGGAAATTACAGCACACTGAGGGTTTAGGTATTGTGTTTTAGGACAGAGGGAGAGCAGAGGAGGATGGACAGTACATGATGAGGGAGAGAAATAATTCAGATGTATACAGAACAAACACCCATAAACACTCCATATACTGTATGTATCCCCTGGACATCAACCTGTCCTTTAGTATGAACACGGGAAAGAACACAGTATTTAGAAATGAATAATTCATGGTGCTGTTGAATGAATGGATGAAGCCTTTATGATGATGAATGTATGTCTGAATGTCACCGCTTGCCTTGACTGATGTTTAGCATTGCTGACTCAATGGTAAGACAGGTCCAGATCATGGGATGTGATGATAGGGGCGCACGACGCAGCACTAGGTGGGCCAACGACATTGTACCTTTGTTTCAAAACTATACACAAGTAAACAGGAGAGCTGATCAAAGAGACAACAGGGGGTGATGGTCAGTCAACATGAAGACTCTGCTGTGATAACAGTTGCACAGCACATCCAAGGGTTCACTTCTCCTTACTTGCAATACTCATTAACTCTTCATCGATCCCCTCTCCCAATTTGCTGCTCGAGGTAAATCATTGTCCCCTCAAACGAACAATGAGCACCTTGGGCCAGCCACACATTGAGCTTGGCTTCGATTTACTCTCGTCTAATGTTAAATCAATGTTTTGGAGGAGTTCATGACTTCTGAGACTCCCTGGGCAGACCTATCAAACCCCTGTAATTCGTGACATCTGGGAAATCAGAAGGGGAGAGTGTGTCAGGAGGTAAAGATGGTCATGTGGACACAATGTGGCTGCACTTACAAATGTTTAACTTTCTCTACTTTAATGACTGGGATAATGCATTAGCAATGAGGACATTGATGTGGAGGTGAGATTGGGTTTTTGACCTTATGTAACAGGATCAATCTAGCTCTGAGTGACTTGCTAGACTTGGTTAGGTACGGGAAGGTCCAGCCACACTTAGAGCTTACCCACCTGCGTCTGATTCTAAAGCTTTTACATAGGTCCTCTAGAGAGCCAGGCACTCCATTTACCCCATCCTCCTCTAAATGCACAGGCACTTACCGTCCCAAACAGCGGAAAAAGCATTTTTCAGTGAGAGTGAAAATACAACAAATAGTGCAAGTTTTACACTGAGTGCACACATTCACCTAAAACGATTCAGTGACTAAGACAGCCAGTCCATTGATGCAAGCAAAGGTTTCTCAATCACGTGGCAAGAGTCATACAGAAATAACCGTTAAGAGGGAAAAGAGTCTTGAGTTCAAAAATCTGACCTGTGAATGGGGAAAGACATAAATAGCAGTGTTATGAAACAAGGGTTAGAAGAATGTGATTATCAAAACACACGCACAAAGCAGCACGAATGCCAAACCACTTTGAAACACTCATGTAACATAACAGTAAGTCCAAATATTAATACCATCCTCTTTTTCTTGCCAACATCCATCAACTGCAGACCAGCTGCAAAATGCTGACAAGACTCTTGTTACGATGTGTTATTACAAATGCATGTACCTAATACTGT
The DNA here is from genome assembly GCF_951799395.1 of Argentina silus. Classification (NCBI taxonomy): domain Eukaryota; kingdom Metazoa; phylum Chordata; class Actinopteri; order Argentiniformes; family Argentinidae; genus Argentina; species Argentina silus. Next base: position 13,086,616 of record NC_139666.1, on the reverse strand, counting down.
AAGTGTGATCCCCCCCTGTGCAGTGGCTCATAGGCTGATTGCTCGGAGCTGGATCTTGTTATAGATATCCAGCCTTCCCACTGAGCCTTGTGAGTGGGTTCTGCCATCTCCTTGTACTCACCAGTAATTGCTTTGGTATTTTTAGTTTGCCAGCAAAGGGTAATTAAAACAAATAGAGGAGATAGCAGAGACAGAGATCTCTCCAAGCTCTCTGGGGTAAGTGGGGAGAGGTATAGCGAGGTCACACACTCTGCTATGTTTTCAATTAGACACCTTGGCACTGATGAGGCTTTTATCAGAGAAAGGCTGGTGTCGGGAGTATGGCAAGGCTGGACCACGGGCACAGTAAGACTGTTTATGCAAAACAGGGGCAGGAGAGGTTTCAGCTATAGGCATGCTTGATGACAGAGACTGTTATCTGTCAGGATGTTGGGTAGTGCTTGATCATACAAACTCCAATGCTCTTTTAAATCCTTGATGCACATCCTATGGTATTCTTCAATCGCAGACATACAGTACTGAGAATGAAACGCCATTATCAGATTGAAAAGTATCTGATTAATACTTGAACACAATAACAGCAATTGTTCAACAAAAGGAAAATCACATTTACTTAAATAAAAAGTGCAACTTTATTCTTGTCCATAGATATATTTTTGAATCACATGTTAAACATTAGAATCAGAAACATGATAACTAAAATGTCTATATCATGTTACATGTAATAAATATATTTCATTTATAATCAGATGATCAGGAATAGAAAAATACATACATTATTCAATTTCACAGGGTCAAGAGTCTTAGCTACTGTAACTCTCACACCAAAGAGACTTGAGCTAATCTCTGTGGGCGACTGACAAACTCTGCATATTCACATGTCCCTTAATTCACTGCTACCAAAGAGGACTCATCTCCATGGCGACAGCCCTTGAGGAGAGGATAGGAGAGAGTCTGCTCTCGTTTTATCAATGAGTCCAGTGCCAGCCGTCCGTTGGTTCTAATACGAGCCCTTAATGCTAAGGATTGCGCTGCTGGAGTCTCTGTATTTGGCAGAGGCAGGATGAGGCTGAGTCAGGTCAGGAGGCTTGGTCTCCAGTGTAGAGTAGGTAGATAGACAGGAAGCTGAACAGACTAACCATCACCAGACCAATGACGACCTGCTGGACCCACAGACACATGTCCAGCTTCTGCTCCAGACGGGCATTGCAGGCCATCACACGCATCAACTGGAGGGGAGAGGGTTGGTTACTTTATCTCACTCCACTTTATTCACTTTGCACAGATAAAGTTTATTCTACATTGTAAAAATTCACCCAAAAAGTCCTCTTAATGATAACTCCATAAATGTTATTGTGAAGAGAATATCTTACAGCTAAAATATCTCTATTGGTTAATATATGTGACAGAAATAGGTATTCTAGTGGATGGACTGTTTCTACTCCAATCAGAGCTCACCATTGTGTGGAGGTCCTGATGATTATTTGTTCCTCCTTCCACAAGGTTGTCCCCAGGATGGCTCAGGGTGGGCTTACTGCTCTCCAGGACGTGACAGCGTAATCTACAGGAAGGAAACATTCACATGAAGGAGGGGGCAGGTCTTAGATGGGAGAGGGGATTATCAGCCTGCTAGTTCACAAGTTCACACAGGCAATCTGTGTTTAGCATTGTACCATGTGAGGTTACGTCATTTAAGAGTCACCAAATTTGGTACATAGGTCCCTCTCATCACGATGAACAAAAAAGCCTCTAGGACCATCAAGGTCCCACCATGATGGATTTTCTGCCATTTAAAATGTTGTGAAAAACACCTAAAACACTAAGGCTTTTACAGTTATTGACCTATCTGCACCAAACTTGTAGCATCAATGGACTGATGCACTCACAGGATCCTTTCTTTTTTTACCATTTGAACAAACAACATTGCCACAATTAACCAATGAATCATCCAGGGGGCTTGGCCTCTCACATAAATGGTTAGAAGTCAAAGACAGTTAATCCTATCATGATGAAACTTGATGACTCTCATGATAATACCGCTAAAGCCACATGCAAAGCAACCAAAATGGTCATAAATGCCAATCACATAAAAGCTGATGAATCAAATACGGTCTAACCTATCGCTATAAACCCAGTAGACATCTTCAAGGCTCTCCTTTAACCATACTCTGACAGCTGTTTGATCCCGTGACCTTGCCATGTGGCTTAGACCCTGTGGCTTAGACCCTGTTAATCAATGCTTGCAGCTTTAATTCTTATTCTTATAGTTTTTGAAACTGAAAACATTGCAGGTTACAATTAGCCTTCAATAAGCCTCAATTGATTGTCAGCAGAAATCAATATGGCTTGAATTTCACACGCATTAATCAACATACTATATGTACCTGTGCTCCATGATCTTGTTTTTGGGCACTCCTTTCCAGAACTGAGTGAGCTCTGGTGATCCAGCACCAGCGTTCTGCTCCATCTCAGCTGCCATGACCAGGAACCGGTCCTGCAGAGATGCCTGATAGCCTGCACAATCACAGCCGTTGTGCTTGTTATTACACCACTAACACTTTCTTGTTCATCAGATGTATTGTTGTGATCTGGGGGCAGGTCTCCTTGAAAAACATTTTTTTCGTACAGTTAAAAAAAGGTTAACCTGCAAAAATAAAGGATGAATGAATCGACAGAACAACAATTCTAAAAGAATTTGAAATAGAAGCAAAAGAGCTGACTCAGAGAGAGGCCTTATCTTCAGAGCTGAGTGAACAAGACATGAGCGATAGATGGCAGTCCCCATGAACAGAATTAATGAACTCAAACACCAGAGGAAAAACCTCAAAATCTGGAATAGTGCCATAACTCAATTCTTCAAAACCAAGCCTCACACATAAGCCATGATTGACATTTCAATGCTTGAAGGCCACTAAACGCCTTATCAGCCAATTCCCTGCATCACAACTCCATGTTGGCTTCAAAAGGAACGAAAAGTTGACCTTTGGGGTTTCATCCCTCCAGGAGAAACACTAAACACTGTAGAGGAGAGAGCTTCCAAAACCTTCTTTATTTACCCTTCTCTCTCTTAGATTTCTGAAGACTCTGTTTACAGGAGATAAGAGATGATTATTTTATCACTCTTAAAATATGTATGTCAGGAAAAGAAAGCTGCACTTTGTCAGCACTTTGGAAACTTAATAGACTGGACCTTTCTTATTATTCTGAAGGTTTGCTGTACATTTGGAAACATCTGAGAAGTAGATATGAGTACAGAGTGCAAAGATAAGTGCAGTACTCTACCTCCATGTAAGGACACAACTATATCCACCGAAGCACCTGGTTCACAGCTGGTGTTACTGGGCTTCACTCTGTACTTCTCAGGTGCTGTCGTTCGTACCTGTGGACACACCATAGAGTCAGTTTGTATGGAGATAACAAATGCAGAATTGACTTCTCAGACCATTGTGTTCTTCACGCATACACACGCACACACCTTGAAGGCCACTTGATTCTTGGTCACATTGTTGAGGATGATAAGACATTTTTTCTCTGTATCTTGGGAGCCAAAGCTCAGCTCTTCTGCTGGACTAGAAGAAAGAGAGAAAAGACACATTTAACACAAAGACACACTTAGCAGAGTTGTCAGACAGGCTGAGTGGTGAAAAGGCCAAGACTAAATGAGTGACTAATTTACTTTAATATTTAATCATCTGGGTGTTCAAATACACCAACAACACTGCCGTGAGTCAGCTGCACTTCATTTGTTTTACAGCGTTCTTTGTTGTTCCTCTTTGTGATATCTTAGCTGTATTGATTTGGTTGGCTAAGCTTCCTGTACTCAGATGAAGATGTAGCTGGCAGAGAGTGATCGTAGTACGATTATCCAGGGACATGTAACTTCTGCTGTTCCACATCTACGAGAGCAGCTGCTCACTCACTATCTGCCTCTGCATTCTAGGGATGGGCAGATTATGTCCATCTGTGCAAGCCCGTGAAATGTTGAGTGATATTTCTATTTGAGGCCAATCAGGAGGAGCCTGAGATGCTGAAAACACTGAGTGAAATCGGCTGTTTATCAAAATGATTGATTCTTTTCAAAAACATGAGAGCCTCACTGAAGTTAACATGTCGTTAGCACATTTTTCACAGAACTTTTATCAAATAAAAAAACTTGCAGTAAAAGACTTTTCTTCAGGCCTTATCCCAGTCACTAATGTGCTCTGTTTCCTTTTGACCCATGTGGAAATATCAAGCCCTGGGGCGGCTAGGGCAGCCATATCTGAACCCATTTATGGGGAACACTACACCACATTATTCCTAGGTCTAGGGTGAAAACATCTGTGTTCGGGCATCAAAGCTGTGAAATCTGGAGCAGCGGAAAATCCATGGCCTGAGAAACTAGCCACAAGGCACTCTGACTCGCTCTCCAACACTCAGTGCACCCCCCTCCCAATTTAAACATCTCACAACATCAAATGCCACAACAAACTCAGGTTTAGGGGGATAACATTTGATAATTCAGCTCCAGTGAACACTTCTCACAAGTGTATGGACTGTTACCTTCCAAAAATGTTCAAGTGGCCGACAGGATCAAAATTCTTTCCTTGTATTTCGAAAGTCTTTCCTTGCCGGTACATTCTGTGGGCTACGGCTGTAAACAAGAATTGTTCTGGCTTCCTTCCCTTTCATGTCATCCTGTGTTCTTTGCCCCAGTAAACCGTTTAAGGAGTCCGACACTCCCTTGAGCCCAGAATGACTCTCTAGACTCCAGGAAACCTTTGACTAACGCATTCTGAAGTTCAAAGTCCCCCCCCCCCCCCCCCCCCCGTTTCGAAGCCTTCCTCGTGGACTGGATCAGGGTCTAACACAGCTCAGAAACATAATTGCATTTAAGGCTCATATAAATCTGTTTATCACTCTAATACATTGCCTAGAGCTGTCAAAAAATCTCAGATCAAAGACTCTCTAAAAATAGAACTCGACGGAAATGACTCAGGAAAAGGAGAGAGATCTCATAACATCTGTTTAACCATCCATGGAGCCTGCTGCTTAAGTACCTGGAGCCTACCTGAGCTCAACAATGGAATCCAACCTAATGTATGATCAAATGTTTTTGCAAATGATTAGGAAAGAGAAAATATCACAGATCACCTTGATCTCAGAAACCTCTCTATTGTACCTTTGAACCTCTAATTATATTGCATGGCAATAATCTTTCCACACTACTGGAACAATCATTAGATATACATGAGGGGAAGTGGTGGTTGTTCCTTGGTAATTATGAGGAGTAACCATTACTGATCAATGAGTCCCGATTGATTATCACAGCACAATAATAATTACTGCACCAAACAGCTTTTCACTCAATGAGCAATTGATTGAAGGCAACCTAGATTTCTGCCACAAAATCAAGATATTGATATCGGACTTTGGCTTAAGTGTAAACACATTCATCCTCTAACACTTCCAATCCTGCCTATGAGGATATAGATAGTCTATAGTCACTGTGTCATTAGTCTGTCTGTTCTCTAAGCATTTAGTACAGCTGAAAGAAGGATAGATAAGGGGACAGAGATACTGTTTATGTATATACACTCACCGAGCACTTTATTATGAACACTACACTACACTAATACTGGGTGGGGCCTCCCTTTGCTCTCCAAACAGCCTCAATTCTTCGTGGCATTGATTCCACAAGATGTTGGAAACATTCCTTTGAGATTCTGGTCCATGATAATTGCATCACATAATTCCTGCAGATTTTTCACGTGCACTTTCAAGCTGTGAATCTCCCATTCTACCACGTCCCAAAGGTGTTCTATTGGATTCAGATCCAGTGACTGGGAAGGCCACTGAAGAACACTGAACTCATTGTCATGTTCATGAAACCAGTTTGAGACGACTTTTGCTTTGTGACATTATCATGCCGGAAGTAGCCATTAGAAGATGGGTAAATTGTGGCCATGAAGGGGTGCACATGGTCAGCAACAATAGTCAAATAGGCTGTGGCATACAAGCGATGATTGATTGGTATTAACGGGCCCAAAGTGTGCCAAGAAAACATTCCCCACACCATTACACCACCTCCTGAATTAGAAGGTGTACAGTGTATACACTATAGAAGGGGGGAGTGGTGAGTTGGCTATGTACCTGACATTCAGTAGAGGACCCCTGAAGGTGGTCAGTGGCTTCCTGGCCCCCTTTGTCCGATTGGCCCAGTCTCCTTTATCATTGTCCTCTGCCTTCAGAGTCTCCTCCAGGAAATTCACCTGAAATGACAACAAAAGTTTTGTAATATAATAATGTTACATGCCGTCTTTGTAAGATAGGGTTCGTTAACACACAAAATATGTGCACTGCTGGCTATGGCAAAGAAAGTCTACTGTATGGTGCTTTCTACAGAGAGATGATGTGGGACCCTCAACACCTGATACAGAAAATGATGGTCATGAAACCATCAAGTCATTTCTAAACAATATTAGTCATAATCTATTTTATTGGGTTTGAAGAGCGAATAGTTCAATCGAGGGAGGGTTTGTATGTAAGAGGTAATTTCATTTCAAAATCCACACAGAAACCCCAATGACAAGCCCTGACCCTTGTTGTCATAACAGTAGGCCCTGTGGGAGCACAGAGCCACAGGAAACCCACAAACACATGTCCAGTGGGAACACACAGTCCCCTAATAATGACCCGTGACACCAGTCCAGAATAGAACAGCATCACCAAACGTTAGCACTTTCAATTCAACAACAGCCGTAAACCTTTTCCCACATCCAGCTCGCCCACACACATGCACAATGCCGTCACAAGACTATAAAACAGCTGATATCATAATTTCATCACAGTATTGACCAGCCACAGTCTCCCACGTGTGTGTGTGTGTGCACAGCTTGTGTGGGACAGATGGAGAGTGAGCGCAGCAGAAGGATGTGAAAGCTGGAGGAGAGGTGAGTGGGGTCTGCCTGTGATCTGTGTAGAAGCACTAATGACTCAGACGGGGAGTGTGTCGTCTGCTGTGATAAGCAAAACACACACACGCACACACCCTGCTACACACAATAATGACATCAACAGACACTTGACTGAGCTGCTTCTGAAATGTATGTTTTTATTTGGTGTTTAAATCAAATACAGAGAGAACCAATTACTGCAAACAAATATTAATGACTAAAGTAGCCAATATTTGATTTCATTTGATTTAAAAAACTACAGCATTTCACAGATTGAAAACAGTAGGCCTATATAACAAAAAACAATTGCATTTAATTGTATTGCAGTTAAAATCATAACAAAATCTATTGTTAATCGATTTAAACAAATATTTAGATCATTATTCCAGTCAATCAGAATAATTTAAATCCCTTTAAAATACAGTATTGAGATCACAGATTATTGTTTAGCATCATAAAACCAACATGCTAAAACAATCAACACACGCAATCATATTTGCAAATAAAAGAAGTAAAAAATGTTTTTAAAACAGGGTCAGGAATTCAAAATACTGAAATAAAAATGGACCATGTTCTTATTTCAGTGCAAACTGGAGTAAACACTTTAAGACAATTTGAAATCCATATCCAGAAAGGCATAATACAGGCTAGAACGGTTCTCAGGGCTCTGCCACTGTGTTGTGGAGTGAAGGAGTGAAGACATTGAGGTAGCTCTCGCAAAAGGCTAAGAGTTATTTTGAAATGCGTTGGTAGAGTGTACATTGGTCTCAATGGCATTTGTAAAAGTTAGTGCAAATGTGTTAGTATTAGTATGGTAAAGAAAAAAAAAAAAAAAGACATTAGTATTTAGTGCTGTTAGTATGTGTGTCGAATACTCTGTCCCTAGGAGTATAAACATTGAGTACTGTCCATAATGTAATTTAAAATTAATACTATTAATTAATAGTTAACAATAAACCAAAGTATTCCTTTGGATTAAAATAATCTTGGATATATTGAATATATCATCTTTTCTACTCTGATGATATTGTGGACTATGTATCATATTACATATCTGCTGTGTAAAACATTCAAATCAATATCATTAGCCTGAGTCAAATTAGTGCAACTAGGGGATCCTTTGTAAAATGTGTGGTCCAGGTACAGCATGTTTTTGAAATCAAAAGGTGGAACTCGTCCATGAGGATGATTGGATGGTGAGGGATGTGTACTCCCAAATCTACAAGAGTACACCTGCCCTTTCAGCCTGCTGAAATCTCCAGGACTTGGTGCTTCTTGAGTGGGTGAGATCCTACAATGCCTTAAGACCACCAGCCCTTGTTCCAAAACAGAGAGAAAGGCAATTAGCTTCCTGGAGCGATCACCTATTAAAGGGATATTTTAACCAAATTACAAATTTATAAATTACATATTTGGTTCCTTACATTGAAAGGAGTCTATGGACAAGGGCAGACTCCACATTGTGACTAACAGCTAATTGTTAGCATGTATAACCAAACCCCAATGCAAGTCTATGGACCCTATATGTTAGCATGTTTGAAATGCCACTCTCAAATCACCTCAAAGTCATTTAAATCAAGTAATTCAGCAAGAATTTTAGATGATTTGGGCATGACATTTATGCTAACTTTAATCAACATGCTAACTTGGGGTCCATTGACTTGCACTGGGTTTTGGTTAAAAATGCTAACAACTGCCTGTTAGTTACACTGCCCAGATAAAAAGAACCAAAGTATTGATTGCAGTTTATCCTTGACCATGGATTCATTTTAGAGTACGGAACCAAAGATGTGATTTTTTCATTTTGGTGAACTATCCCTTTAACACACTGTGGGAGCCCTGACGTGTTCAGGTGGGAGGACTCAACTTGTTTATGGAGAGGAATGAGCTGCAGAACATGGCCATTGCAGGTGAATGTGTGTAGGCAGGCTCTAAGCATACTGTAGTTACTCTCACTGGCATTCAAATAATGCATTTAAGTCACAGCACACCAAGAGATCAGGGATGGCACATTAGACGCTGGTTATAGGTACTACACACCATGTTGTGTCTGCAAAACACACACACTCATTCACACACTTCTATCCACTCCAGCTCACCCGCACGGACACACACACGACCACCTGATTCACTTTTTTTGGTTTTGTTTTGTTTTGTTTCTTTGAGGTATTCTTGTAATGGAATAAAGTAAAACAATTGTTTGCAAGCTGATGAGTTGTGTGTTACCTGAGTATGGGTATTCAATGGGTAGTACTGTACATTCTAGATAACGGATGAAATAGCTGAACAGGCTGAACCACATTATACACTTCCCTTTGGGGTCACACAAGGCAGGCTGACCCAGCCACACCATAAAATAAGTTTGAGACTAGGCCACAGAGGGTGGAATTAATTCATGCCTGTGTGCTCCAACTAACAACATCATCAGCATGCCTTTCAAAAGATAGCTCTCTATGAATCAACCAGCCCCATTTGCATATCTCTATATTGTAAATCTAAATCTGTTGTGCATGACTAATGTCGTGTTCATTTACAATGGGGGTTTTGGTGCTTGTGTTTCCTGGTGCTTAAGAGGCTCATGGGAGCAGCTTTGTGTGACGCAATGGCTGCCGGGCCCCTTCAGTGTGTATGGTGGAGTCTCCGTGACTGTGGTGCAGGTTACCCAAACGGCTTAAAGGCTCAACAGGAGTTTGCCGAGGCACAGCGGCACAGTCCCCCAATGACTCTGATAAAGCAAAGAAAACATCTCTTTTCTAGAACACACAGCTACAGTACACTCAGAACCAGAGATCACCTCAGAGCCCCAAGACACATCTCAGATCACTGGTAAGAATATATGCATCAACAAACAGGTACTTGGGATGTGTAGTCTTTAGATGCATCAAAATCTCCCCCCACTCAAGATTTCTCCTGAGATGACATCCTAATACCTCCTCTCTATTCCGATGCATGTTTGCTTGGCGTGTCATAAGCCAGACCAAGGGCTAAATAGACTGACGCTTTGGATGAATACCCCTACAGAGAGAGAGATGTGTGCAGCATATGCCCATGCCTTGACCGTTGCTCGGGTGCAGTTTGATGACAGCAGAGTGGAGCAGAGCAGAGCAGAGGGAGCAGCCAGGAACTGCAGGGTGTCCCTACTGTGATAGGGCCTGCACTGGGCCGGGGCTGGGGCCGCATGTCAGCTCACCAGATGAGACCATTGCTGAGTACAAATAACAAGCCAAACCACATCACCCCAGCCTCCCACGAGGTCGAAGACAAAACCATAAGCCAATCAGAACAAAAAGAAGAAGCCCACGGGTACATTCTGGGAACTGCATAAAACCTCCCTGTGCTTGCAGTCATGTACGAGAATGTGTGAAAAAAAAACAAAAAAAAACTTTTCAGCGAGGAACAGCTTCTGTGACGGACTTGACAGACGCTGTGTGTCCTAAGAAGACCTCAGAAGATGAGAGAAGCCTAGCGCTCTGTGAGACTGAGGCTGTGATGTGTGGGGACTGTGGGCAGGCTTAAGCTGCAGTGGAGACATTAGGAGTCACCTTGACATAGACAATGAGCAAGAGCTTAACAGCTGCCAAATCAGGGCATTACTGCCTCTTAATTCTCGCCGCCTCGGCGGAAGGCCCGATTACATGCTGTAATCGGAGACTCAACTTAAAAAATGATAGGGTCCATAAGTAAAATGCCACATCAAAGATAAAAGGAACCAGACTGAACTTCCTCTTCACCACCTTATATGACAATAGAGACAGTGTGTTTTATGTTAATGAGAACTAAATGCCTACCATCTAAGCTGTTACCAGGAACCACATGCAGGGTTAATCATTCATTAAATCAACCTCAGCTCATTACAGATATTGTATTTACTCTGTTGTTTATGAGTAAGAGCAGCCAATATAAAATTTAATGACAGGCTAATTTAGAAACAGAACAACCAGGTACGATCTTGGCACCAGAACTACTTCTCTACTCTAGTGGATAAGTATTCACCCCATCAGCTTGAAGTACCATCCCATGAGTGTGACCAAGCGTGTATGAGGAAGTGTGCTTGTATGTCTGCTGTGATATATAGCACGTCTGCTGTTTTCCAAGCTGTATCCACACTGTCAATAAGTAGAAAAAGGAGGAAGGAGTAGGAGTTAGAAACTAAATGTCTTTGTACCTTTTTGGGCTTCACAGCAACCTCAGAGCTGAAGCTGGCCTCCAGGGTGTCCTTGCACTCCGACTCCTCCTCTTTGCTCTCGTTGTCGTCTTCACTGGGGATTGGTCCGTTCTCACAGACGGGCGTTTGGAAGTCGTCATCAGGAAGTGGAGGATAGCTGTATTTGAAGGGGTCCTGGAATGAAGCCAAAGTAGAATTACTAACACGTTGAACATTATGATCTATTAGCATAATGCAACACTGGCATTGGTAAATCTCATGTTGACGTTTCAGTTGGTATTTCATGTCACACAAAAACATTGATGAGGTAACAGTGATGAGATCTAATGCATCTCAACAGCATCACCCCTATCAGTGAATTTAAAAGGCACTATACAGTACATACCGTTCCACCCATGTGAGGTGGCAGGTACTCTGGGCCGATGTACGTCTGGATCTCGCTTTTGGATGCAAACTTGAGCTTGCTGACGGCATCTGGACCCAACCATGTTTTCACAATCTTCCATGCAGCTGGCAAAGAGTGAAGAGACTCAACCTCAGATCCAAACAATGGTGATTAGATTATCAGAAAGACAACATATAGGCTTTAAAAAACACAATGACTCACCATTCATGATCCAAGGCATGTCGACGATGATCATTTTGGCTGAAATGACAAGACAACCATACATTACATTAAGACAACCATACATTACATTAAGACAACCATACATTACATTAAGGAGGTTAAGTCACAGGGAATGGCTGAATTCTAATCTATCATAGCCAGCAGCACAGAATCATACTGTATGATGCTGTGTATTTAAACATTATATTTAAACATAAACAAGAAAGTATGTCAATAGGATGTGTGCTGATGACAAAGTAACCTATTTGTGTCACACAAAGCTTAATTATTCAATGTGCCAAGGTGAGAAGGATGTGCTTCAGATATATTTTTATGCATTGTTAATGTTTTTACTTGATGTACTACTTACATAGAAACTTTGGGTAATATACTTTGAAGCAATTAATGATATACTTCACAAAGTCCATGTCCTGAAAGAAGAAAGTAAAAAGAGAGAGTGAATGACTCATAAAGTACATGACTTGCAAACTGAAAAGCAGGCTTTGACTCTCAAAAGCCGTTTTATGGACTTTCAAATAGGGAAACTGTTTGCTCAGCCGCCTCCAGCTGAGCATTGACCCAATTCAGAACCATTGAAACTTTGTCACAAGTCACAATGAAAAGAGCTGTAGTCAATCCATTTCATAGTTTCAACCACCTTCTTCAACCCAAATCATGTGAAATATAATTCAGGGAAAAGATATTTAGGCAAAAACACAACTGTGTGAAGTGTGCCCTTTCCATGGAACTCCAAAACTAAGAACTAAGCTACACTTACTTTACTCCGAATTGTCTTATTGACTAATTCACCGAATTTGCTGTTGCACAATCTTGATGTTTACTTCATCATTGAGTAACCTTGACCTTTGCTAAGAGATAGCATAAACTCCATCTCAATGTCAAAAGAGATAACTATCAACACAACACACTTTGAAACTTGAGGGTTTCTGTCCCTTTGTGCAAATGAGAAAAGAAAGAGCACTCCAAATAATCCTGTCAGTGCAACTGTCTGCAACAACAACAGAGGATCAATTATTGCAAGCACACAATAGACTTGATTAAATACTTCCCCAAAAATGATTTGAAAAGATCACAGTTACCTATAAAGCCCCCTTGTTGTAAATTCAGTTTGACGTAAAACATGCATTACCGTAATTGGTTAATTATCATGAGGCAAACTGGAGAACTATCAATCGAGTCAGACCCCTAGGAGGAGCATAGCCTGGCTAGGTTCCATGCCCACTGGCAGGCTCATTGCTATGCAGTAGACTCTCTGAGAGACTAAATGAGATAACATTGGCTAGGCCTACACAAGATCACACTGTTGGCTATTTCTACAAATTTCCTTAAAACTGATTTCTAAATTGATCTACTAATCCACTTATTTCATATTTAAGTTTGATGGAGTGTGTGTGTGTGTGTGTGTGTGTGTGTGTGTGTGTGTGTGTGTGTGTGTACATATATATAATTGGGACATTTCTCTGGGAGAGTGAAAGAGAGAGCTCCTGCAGGGAGCCAACCACTGAGACAAAGTTAGTCTGTGGATTAGGCAACACAGTTGGATTGACCAATCAGATTTAAAGGTCACTTTAATCTCCAAAGTGTAAACTATTGAAGAACATCAATCCCCAAGTCCACAGGTCAAACAGCAAGAAATATTAGGATGCTCACTAGGAATTCAGTGACATACATAGCCAAGCACAGTGGTTTTCAAAATGGAGCCAACATGTTTAACTATGATGACGAAATGAACTTCGGTCAGAATTCCAACTTTCCAACCTTCTTGGAAGTCATGCTTTGATATCAATCTGGCACAATAAGATACTGACACGTAGGTATTAAAAAGACTACAAACAAGATAAGTGTGTACTTACAATATTGCTGAGACCTGATTCAGACATGTCAAACACAACAGTGAGTGGCATCCCTGGTTCTCTCTTGTTATAGCGCTCCAGCCAGAAGGCAACATACTTCTTCTTGTCCATGATCGTTTTTGTGTCCTTGATATGTAGCTTGACTTTGAACCAGACTGAAAAGACAGCAAAAACACAGAGATAGCATTGCGTTCAATAACTCATGTTACTGATGGCAAAGAAATATACAGTTGGAACTTTGCTGACAATCTGCTTCCCCTGTCTTCAACAGGTGAACAATCTCTGTGAGGGATCAGTACATGTGGTATGTGTAAAACAAACATACAGAGCTTGTTGCCTTCCTTGTCGTAGCCATGGAGGAAGACAGCACCCGTCTCAAACATCCATTTTGGAACGCTACTTTCAGTGAGGTCTGAAAAACAAAGAAAACTTTGTCTACAAACTCTATAAAAGATTAATACTGGAACAATTATGTACTGGCCAGTAACAAAGTATTCCTCTCCTTTCAAGACAAACAAAATGGTCAACAAGTGGCAATTACTAATTCAGAAAATCAAATGTCTGACAATTGGAAACAAATTATGTTTACAAATGCAATTTCTACATGACACAGATTTAACAAACTGAACGTTCTCTGGCTGAAATCACTTGAAATGTAGCAATTTAAAAAAACGTTAGAAAATAGAGATAGGATTGTCTCAGGCCTAAATGTATGGAGATGTTGGAGAACAATACACAATAAGGCTCTATCTGGGAGAAGGCCAAATATCCATCCCACTCTGGAACAAAGACCACCACTGATGAATCCTGCCATACATGGTAGTAGGCCTACATAAATAGGCTGACAATATTGAATGATGGTTATGTTTACCATAGAGAACTGTATGTGAGCAGTTCTTGTTTTCCCACACTCAGCCATATAAAAAGGTAGCCACTAGCCAAGGCCTTTGAACCATATAGTCACCCACAACAATGTATGGTAGTGAAGTAGTGTACAACAAAAAGTAAAAAACTGCAAACCATTCAAGCCGAATTCTTTTCTCCACTGAAAACTATCATCAATCATTTTCAAGGCATCATCCACAGCAAAGTGTCGCCATGTCAGGTATCCCTCCACCAGAGTGTCATCTTTCTGTAGCCTGTCCACATCCCTGGAGTCATACTTGTCTGATGAATCTGTGGGGGATGAAACAGAAAACAAGTCTCGTTTCAGCCTACAGCAGTTAGCAGACTTAAACTTTCACTAATCGTCTGTGCTACAACACCAATGAGTTTGTTGTTTGTTAATCTCATTCTCAGACACTTCCACCCAAAATGCTTGGAAGCCTGGGGATGAGATTAGTTGTTTGTCAACTGTCCAGAGGAAAAACAGGAAAAAAAATGTCTGGGAAAACAAACAGCTTTAAAAAAAGAAAAAAAGGCATAGATTGACTGAAATTAGGCTTTTGCTAACTGAACGTGAGGCCAACATTAAATTAAGGAGTTCTTATGTTAGGCGTACACAAGCAGGTTATCTAACCTGTTACACCACTGTCAAATTTACAAAACAAGCTAGCAAATTAACTGTACCTGTGTTAGAGTGATCATTATCTGTTTACCATAACAATGTGCCAGGCCAGTGATTATGTAGTTATGATAATATCGATCATTATTAACAATGTTATCATCATTAAGCTATTGACATTTGACTTGTGGCACACGTCTGTGACATGAACTAGAGTGCTCCAGTCTAGAGGCAACTGGTGCTAGCGATAGCTACTATAACAGTACTGTAGATAACTGTTCTAGATACTTACTAGTACTGCCCTACACAGACATAGGTAGAGTGTTTGACTGAAATCACTCCTCACTAGCTGATCAAATGCCATTTGAAATGGCTGCAGATATTAGCTGAAAACAAACAGGGCACTGGATTGTTGTACAGTTGGCAAGCAGGAGCTAGCTTGCTAACTTACCTTGGACGTATTCATTCTTGAACCTCTGTCTCGTCTCCTCTATCTTCTTCTCAATTTCCTGTTCAAAGAGAGAGAAGTCAATAATATGCTGCAGGTATTGAAAACAAAATTTGACCTTTCTTGATAAAGTAAAAGGGCAAGCCAGCTACCTGCTCTGGTTCGAGCTGTCCAACTTCCGCCATGTTCAAGGCTGTCCTACTTACTACTCTCTTTGAGGCTGTTCAGTAAACTAGCTAGCTGGCTCGAGGTTGAGACAGGGGTGAGGGATGAATCAGTGCTGACAGTGAAACTGCTGCCTTTGAGTCGCCATTTTGGCTCTGTAAGAGGCTAGTTACATACAAGTTACGCGTTTTTAGTCCAAGCAAAACAATAGAACTAATTGCATGCATTAATTGCTTGAATATCACCTTGAACGTGTAATATTTGTCACCTTAACATATAAATGAGAGAATACTTGAGAAAAAGACTTGTAAACAAGTAGCAAGCTGGCTAGCTAATTTACCCACAATGCACATTTTCTGACATCATTTGTGACGCTCGATGTAGGTCGCCTCGTTCGCCGGATGGGTGGGCGGCACCTTGACCATCAATCTTGAACTCCGCTCGTCGCCCACCGCTTGCAAATAGTGATTAGTATCCATTGAACCATTCTGCAGGCGCGGTGTTTTGACTTGTCCGTACAGTATGTGATGTCCGGGGATATCATAACTTTTGACTACGCGCAGTAACGGCGTGTGTTAGATTTAGCTTATGGTGCAGGTAAGGCCCAATCTTTTACTTTTTCGAATTTTAGTTATATATTTACCCCGGCTAGAAAGATTATGTGTATGCAGTAGTCTGCAAGATAACTCGGTGGTTCTGTGCTGGCCGGGTGCTCGGAAGTATGTTTACAATGCTTTGCCACACTTTTTCAGCTAACGCGTGGAGGGTTGAACATGGTCACGGAAGACAATCGCTGAGCCGCTGCAGATGTGATAAGCCCCACAATAATAATAATAATAAAAGAACTATCAAATAAAATGACTCAAGACATGGAGCACGTGAAAGTCATGTCCTTCCGTGGAGAAATTCTGAAATTTCAGTGCCAACATTCCACACCCAGAGACCATACAAGTCGAAGAGGCTCAGAACTGATATTCAACAGACTGTCATTTCAACGGGATGCTAGCAGTTTCTCTAAGTCAGATGATAGAATGGCTGTCATCAACAGAAAGCGTGCATCAGATGTGGATATAGTGCAATGCACCTCTGCCCTAGATGTAAAACACAGAGTCACTACACCATTCATTTTACTGATGCAAAGCAAGAAGGGAGATGGCTTCAAGTACAGCCTGCTCACTTTGAGCAACTCAAATAGATTGGAACCTTATATGGAATTTAAACTACCCTACCGAATGAAAGACAATGTTGACATTTTAAAGGGCCCCACTGTCCTATGGAGCCACGAAGGTATAATCTTCTACACTTCCCTGCAGGCAGGGGCAGTTAGACAAATACCCATCGAGCTCTCTCTAAGCTTTATTGGAGGGTTTCCCTTAAACAAAAGAAATGTATGTATACTAGGCTCCCAAACACTGTCAACAGAATGCTCGAAAGATCAGATGGATGTTGCAGGGGTGAGCAAAACCCTGGGGTACTTTATTGAGGATGGACAAGTATTCAATGGAGCTTTGATTTTACCTCATGCCTATAGTTCCATCACAAAGTGCATCTTTGTGGTCTCAGCTGAAGAGGTGAACAGTGTTTTGAAATCAACAGTGGTGGCAGCAACAAATAAAAAGCAGTTAGTGTATTTTGAGAATGGAATTCCCAGAGAGGTATGCCAGCTCCCCTTTGAGGAACCTGAACACATTCACATTGTCAACACTGGAAGAAATGGATGTCTGTTTGCCCTCACCTTCAACCATGGCCATGCCTGCACAGTATGGAAAGACACTTTTCAGGTATTGGAATACTACATAGTGTGCCTCTTCTTATCTCCACTAGACTCCTCTTTCCTACTCACTCTGTACTTTCTCTGCTAGGTAGCATCCTCCTGGTCAGGTGTTAGCTCACTCCATGTAGATGACTTTGTGGGCTGTGGAACAGACCAGGTGCTGGTGATCTTTGGGAACCAGAGCCTTATTGGATGTCCAATGGACCACTTCCTCATCACTGACCACTGCGGCACAACATACTCTGTGAGACATCACTTTTTTTGTTATACTCACTAAGTGTTCAAATAAAACAAATGGGTGGGTAATTTCTGCATGGAAAAGGTCCGTGTGGATGTTTTATTCCACCATACACTGATGTGAGAATTTTGCTGTATCTTTCAGCATGGACTGGAGAGCAGAGAAGGACAGAAGACATGTGATGCTGCTCAGGAGAACTATCTCCTCACTGTCCAAGCTCTAGAGTCCCGACTACAGGTAGACATCCAGGAGAACAACACCATTCCATGTTTTGGACATTATAAGAATGATGCATCAGTGAATGAATTCCCCGGACACAGTTATGTACATTAAAAAAAAAAAAATCTTTCTATAGAGTGGCTTGGCCATGCTTCAGGACCTCCAGAGAGATGTGTGGGTGAAGGAGAGGGTCCTTCTGCAGTCAATCCAAGGCCTCACTCATGTGGTCTCAGGAACAGAGCATGTTGTGACCCAGACGGAGCAGGTGGTTATCAATATTAACCTAGTCACCATTATCTTTTCTAGTCTACTTCTTCATTCTGATGTACTGAACTGTGTACATGTAGATATTGGTGTTGATGTTCTCTTCAGGAAGGCCTTGTTTCCCTATGGGATGACGATGATGAGCCAGAGGATGAGGCCTTGGATGAGAAGATGCAGGTCACGTCTGTGGCATCACCACCTCTAGTGGACAAGCTTTGGCATCACTTCATTGAGGACCGCTTGATTGTGGGCGTGATGTTAACCACAGAGAGCCTCATGTAAATTTTATACATATGTTTGTTTTTCATATATATTGAGAAATATCTTTACCCCATCAAGTGAAGTTGTTTGACTATTGCATATCAAATGTCAACTTCTCCCAAATTCCCTCAGTTTTAGTTTTGAGTCATTGTACATCACATTGTAATGTCTATTGGTAGTGCTCATGAGTAGTACATTGTGATATCCTCATTCTCTTGATGTCTTGCCAAGTATAATCAGTAATAATCTCTATAATCAGTAATTCATTAATCTGTGAATGGTAATGGTACAATTGTACAATGGTAATGGCTGTGTTAATTTAATGATTATGTGTTAATGGTGTCCAGTCAAACATTGTTCCTCCTGGTGAGAGGGACTCACAAGCTGTCAGTTCCCACTGCTGATGTCTGACCTGATCTCTATCTAACAACTAGAGTAGCTCTCCTATAAAAAAAACAACTAAAAACAGCCAGACTTGTCTTCAAAACTGCTTACCTAAATCACATTCATACAGCAAGAGAAGCTTTCCCCTCAGGTCATTTGCCTCCACATCACAAAAATGTTGAATGTTTGATCCTCATGATCGCTTTAATGATGTTACACAGGGAACAAACCAAACATCAAATGCCTCTGATGTGCTCTCTAAGCAAGACGCAGAAGGGGACATCAATAATGTCTCACCTTCCACCCAGCCGCCTAGCCACAGCCTTAAGTGTAGAACAGCGTCAGTGTCTGCCTCTCAGGCGATATCTCCAGACTTTGTGAGAAATTGCTCCGCAGCAGCATGCCTGCCTGGTCACCATGGCAACACATTCTCAAATAGCCCTCCAAGCTCTTTTTGTGAGAGCGAGGAGCAATCAGAGTCCTAGTTTCTCCAACTGTTCTGATTTAACATATCTTAAAGATGAAGAGCATCAGTAACCTTATGGCATAATTGCTTCAGGGTCCTCATGTAGTGCTGTGGGTAAACATGGCAGCCCTGGTACAGCTAGTGTTATAGTATATTGGCTCCCCAGGCTGCGTCAGCTGTTACCCATTAATTGCTTCTTTTGTTCTTCTCACTCATTCACTTATGTTATTTATCTACAGTGTAACTGGTTCCCTGTGTGGTAGCGTTCCGTCTATGTGACTGTAGGTGATTTGGGGGGGGGGGGGCTCACTTACAAAATGTGATTGTAAGTGATGTGTTATATTTTTGTTCCAGACCAGTGGGCAGTGTGAGTTTATCCATCCTGACAGAGGCAGGCCAGAGCCCAGTGCCTCTGGTCATCCAGACCCACAGCCGAGTGTCCTGGTTCCCCACTCCCAGCCCCCCGTCTGCCCCCTCTCACCCAGAGCCCGTGGCCAAGAGGCGCAGGCCGGACGGTGCCAGCGGAGCTGCAGACGCCAACACGCACAGACTGGCAGTGACCGCTGTGACTGACCTGAGCCCACTGCTGACCTCCGGCAGTGTCAAATGTCCCGTCATGCTCCATTACTTCCACAGACAGGGATCTTCTGCCTCTGCGGATGCCCCAGGGCCAACGGTCATCCAGTGTGGCCATGTCCCAATAGATTTCCAAAGCAAAGCCCACTCCCAGTTGTTAACCAGCTGTAAACTCACAACAGGTACTGTAAAATAGGGCCACTTCAAACCAGTGTATGAGCAATTATTTGGCGGTCTTAAACTTGCCATTGATCTTTTTTTCGTAATGTAGTATTCATTTGTGTTTGTATTAAAGTCATTGCTTGTCTTACATGTTTTACATGTTTTTTTTTACTTGCGTCTACTACTGATCTTTTTTTCTCTCTCATCCTAGACGAGGCTAGAGAGGACCTGCTCAGCCTGTTAGCAGTGCTGGACTCATGGACCCTTCAGATCCACTCGCCTGACCACACCCTGAGTGATGTGGCCGGGTGGATCCAGAGGAGCATGCAGTGTCAGAGGCTAGCGATCAGCCCATGCTACCTCTTGGCAAACCCTGCAGGCCCATCTGCTGTGATGCTGTTTTACTGGCACCAGACAACACCATTTCAGGGAGAGTTATCTGTCCACTGCAGGTAGATGCTTTGTTCAGCAATTGTTCAGCATTGGTTACTATCGTTTATATAATAGATCAAGAGATGCATTATCTACAAAGGTGATATGATCGCTTGGCACTGGTATATAAGTTTACCTAATCTGACAGAAGATTTGATTGATATTAAATGTTTGGAATATCAAAATGAAGCTGTATTTACATGACGATAACCTGTGATTAAGAGATGATAATTATGGTAACGTAACATGAGGAAATGATTGTTCACCTACAGCCAGTTCCGGTTGCTGCAGTTCCTGGACTCTCTGTGTGGCTTCCTTCCTGCATCCTGCTCCATCCTACCAGTCAGAACGGTGGGAGGAGAGGGAACTGTTCAGCGACTAGCCCTCTCTCTGGAGAAAGAGGTCCTGTCACTCAAAGAGGGTGTGTCGTCTCTGCTGCGCGCTGAGGAGGAGGGGAAGAATAGTGACAGAGTGAGAAAGCTGGAGACCCCAGACACAGGCTCTGCAGAGGGGCTCCAACGATGCAGGGACGAGTGGGAGAGAGACAGGGACAAGAGCAGGAGGAGGTTAAGCCCCCTGGTGGATGTGGAACGCTATCGCAGGCTGACTCAGAGCCTGGCCCAGATGCAGTTGGAGGGAGATATAGCTGCTCTCCTTGAGACACAGAGGGCCTCGTCTGGGTCCGGACTTATCAGAGATGTATCTATACTTCAGTGAGATACCAAAGGAATTCCATAACACTTAATTTGCTGCACACAAAATATTATTTCTTATTGTCATTCTGTAGTATGACTCAGTATATTAAAGGTATCATAATTTATGTTCGCTTTCAATATTTTGTAATTATCCATTATTAAATGCAAGGAGGAAATTCAGTCCAGATGATGCCTCTCTTGAATAAGCCATGCTGTTATGAAATAAACTGGTGCAAACTTATGCATTGTAAATGAGAAGTGTCAAAACAGTGATTTTAATGACGCAGTTCACTATGTACTGTACTGTATATACAGTATGTGCTCATGTTAAAGTTAGTAATGGTGTTCCTATAGAGTTGGCCAAATTGAGTGTGTGTGCGTGTATGTGTGTGCGCGCGCGTGTGTGTGCGTGTCCGCGCAACACAGTATTAGAATCATTAGCATGCATGTTCCCATGGACCATCTCCTGGGCTTTACACCTCTAATCTGTGTGTGATACTCCTTTCTCCCTCTCAGCTCCCCTCGGACCAGCAGCCTGGAAACACTCTCTTTAATGTCTGGTGCTGCTGTGGGCTGTCCAGTGGGAGCTAGAGCCTTCCTACTCTCATCGTGCAGTGGGAAATGTTCTGTGTGTTCAGAATATAACTTTTGGAAGAACTGCATGGCAAAGGTCTACTGCTCCCTAGTTAGAGGCTGCATTTGGCTGTGAAAGCTTTTAGTGGCATTTTTCCTCTTATGGGTCAGTTATCTTCCCTGTGAAATGTTGTAAAATAAACCCATCTTGATGTCATCTCATCATGACTGCATACAGCTCTGTTACTCTTAAAAGTGAACTTTCTCTTAGGGAACATCCATGGTGTATTCTAAGTGTGCTCAAACAGCAGGCCTCTCCTACAGTAGGGGAGCCCAGTCTGTGTTCAATGCATGAGTTCTGTGACAGCTTGGCTAAAGCTGTCCGTTAAGACTGATTGTTGGCCCCTGGTATGTGAAGCTGGTCTGTAGAGACCTGAGGATGGGGATGAGCAAGGAGCTGTGGTGTCTCCATCTGTTTGTGACACACAGAGATTACCTCAACTCTCTCTCTCCCTCCCTCTCTTTAACACCTTTGCTGTCTGTGCTCCACTACCTCACAGATAATGGGCTCCCGTGGACTCTGTCACAAGACCTTTTGTCTGTTTAAAACAAACCTGTATAAGATTGTTGAAGACATTCTTTATGATTTGTATGCTGTTCTGTGGTTTTATAGAAGAGAAGAAAAAAAAGATATTCAAATCATTCAGATAAAGATTAGTGTGAAAATCGTATAGTCTGGAGATGCCTGTTATTACATGGCGTTCTTCTCTCTTGTCATTTTCACAGCAATCTCACACTCTTCTACTCTCGCCTCCACTCTTATTCAACACCTTAGAGTAACGCCTCTTAGCTTCTCACTCACACACATGCAAACACAAAGACTGGTTTAGTTTTCAGTTTGGGGTCAGGTAGACGGCCTGTCCCGAGGCACTTGGTAGCCCTGTCATGGTATCAGCTGGGGATGATTTCAGCCCGGAGGACTGTTCAAACCTCACTGCCATACTGAGTCAAATGTATCGGGATTTGTTTTGTCATCCCATTATTGCATGTTAACTTTCATTAAGTTTGAGCTGGATGACTGCAGGGCTCCCACCCTCCACAGAAGTGCTTCCATCTGATTGAAGAATGCTGTCTTGACAGATGAATGATGTCATCAGCGGCTGGCAGGAGAGGACCAGACATGAAGATTGCATGATTGTGTCTCCTTCAGAGGCAAAATACTTAATGAAGGTTATTATTAAGGCACTTTTCCAGTCATTCCAGGTTAAAATCTGTCGCCAAAGATGAGTCCTAGTATCCTAGTTTCCCCCTCCACATTTTTAAATCTCACATTAATCAACTTTAATTGTCTATTAAGGGACAAACAAAACAAGCCCTGAATATGTGGATTATTATGGCTCCATAGGTGGTGTTATGGATAATGTTGACACACTTACAAAGTTGAATGATGCTGATGAAGTCATTGTTTGCATTGATGCTGAGTGATACTATATGAGGTCTCTCCTGTCAACCTTGAGAGCCCTGGTCTTTGGCCTGCTCGCTACAGCTATTGACCAGGGTCAGATAGGCTCCCCAGGATTATAGAGTCTGAACCTCAGTGGGTCATAAACACACAATCCAGGGTTATCTATCACAAATCCCTGGGTAGAAGTGCACTACTCCAAATACATAATTTCACACACAGATGCTTAATAGTAAGAACTCCCACACATTTGATGCAATATAAAAGTAATTTGGAGAAAGACCAACTTCATGGAACTGAGTTATCTGCAAACACCTAATGTGAATTTGGGAATGTCTCTTGTTGGTGATGTGTTCTACTCACTAAAAGAGAAGCCTCAGAGCTAAACTGGGACAGACTCTCTAGAAATCTATATGAATGCGTGGCTATTCTAATGAGTTTATCAGATGGTGGAGCAGTATTCTGATATCTGTTCAACTTAACTCCCACACGTTTCTTATCACAACGCACCGCATTTGTATCACTTTCTGATTCCAGTCCTTCGACTTCAGACTAATGGGACTTGCCAAACACAGAAAGTGTGGGGGTGTTTCTAATGTGTCAGTCTAATTTCTATAATTATAATCATTGTTCATGTCCCATTAGGAGCATACATAAACAGTGTGTCTGAGCTGTTGGTAACAGTATCTGTGAGCTAGCTGTACAGCTCTTGGAGGATGGACTCTGAATGACTTTCCTTTGAAAAATACTTCTAAATCATGAGATAAATACATGTTGGCACGCCTCCAAGTGAATTGAAGCCTGCACATACAGTTCAGTCTCACTGATTATAGACCACCTTGAGCCATGACAAAAGAGTTGAGATCAATACTACCAGCCCAACCCACACATGACTGCACACTGACATCAATAATATCTGTTCATCAGGATCCCACATAAGTCCCCATCTAGTCTCCATCCACCAATAACAAAGTTAGCCTCAGGAAAGTGGGGAGAGGATAAACATTGGGCGTTTTTGTGTGTGGTGTAGACATAGTACTGTTTTGCAGTTTCAGCAGCCAGGGTAATAGCTACTACATTGGCTAGGGTTGGGTGATAAAGATGATGATAAACTGGCATTGAGTCATGGTCACTTAATGCTGGTTTAATCACAGTTATGATAGGAACAGCTTTCATTTGTGAATACATTAATCTAGCAGGGTGACGTGGATGAGAGAGGGAAAATGAGACATTCTTCCAGCAAATTATCTACTAATTTTCATAACTCAATCAATCCCCACATTCCTCACACACTGGCCTTTTCCGTTTCTGTGCTGTTGCTATGGAAACCCTCTAATTTCTTGTTTCTCCCACAAGTCTTGAAGCTTAATGAATGATGGGAAATCGTCTTTCTTCTAAAAGACAATCAAGACAGTCTATTTTTACACTTAATAATGAAAATAATTGGTTGTTTTATAAGATGTCATTACTAAGATTGTTTTGATGTTTCAAAATAAGACTGCAATCCCCCTATATTCATACAAGAAAATAAAATGCTGACAATAAAGCTATGTCATGCAACTACCTCTGCCTTGCATTTCATGGTAATACTGGTAGAAGATTAGGATTATTGATTAGTTTGTAATCCTGATGTGAGTGCAAAACAGTTTAAACAGCAGTAGAAGCTATTTATAACCTACACTTGTACAACATAAATAAAGTCGATAATATACTTATTTTTTCTAGGATATAGCCTGATACTTAAAGTATCTCTTTCATTGATTCTCAGGAAGATGATAAAGTCCAGTTGGATATTAAGTCCAATAAATTCATATTAGTGTGAAAGGCAAATCTTGTAGAGAAGTGCTGCTGTATCTCCTGCCTAATTCTAATGATTATTTCTGGTCATTTGGTGTATAGGAGCATGACATAATCAAGTCCACTCCGTTCTGTAATGGAAGGATTTCATTGTTTTAAACAACTCAGAGGCAATTACAGTGGGTGAGGGACATTTAGGAGGTGCTACCACTTAGTCTGTGTGTATGTCTAACAGAATTGTCCTCCTGTGGATGTGGAGCTACCCTGGCGTTTTCTATTCAGGTGGTGTCAACACAGGTAAACGTTACCTGCTGTGATCTCTGGGCCTCTGACTGTGAGGTCCATTATCCTGTATTAACGGAGACCTGCTGTCACCTCATGTATGTGTCACTCGAGGCGCCCCGCAGAGATGCATCTGCAGTCACCCTGAGTCATTGGCTAGGTAAGAAGAGTGGACAGTGTTGTTGTTGATTGCCCTTGTTAGTACTATTTTCCCCTTTCCCTGTTTGTCATTACTATTCATGAGGAAAATCCCTCTTACCAGCGCATTTAGAATTCTGTAATTTGAATGGCAGACATAAAGTGTGAACAGCTGCTTAATATACAGAGTGGACTCATCTTAGGTCCTGACTAACTGTTTTAAAATCAGACATCATACACTATCAAAATGAGAGACAGAGAAAGAGCATTATAGTGGTGCACACTCAACTTTATTGATGTACAGTATAGTAAATAACCTTTTTCAGAAACAGCATCCAAGAAAATAGTTTTTCACCACAGTATATCTGGAGTGCAAGTACCAATAGCTGCTCTATACCTTGATTGTTATGGGGAACTCTTTTGTAGTTTGATTACTGTATACAATGCCAACTGTTGCCACCCAAAGATAAAGTGAGGGGATGCTTTCAACAGTCCTCAGAGAAAATTGAATAAGTATATAGAAAGTTTTTTTTTTTATAAACATATCATCTGGCCTCATTACAATAAACACTTCATTACAGTAAGTAAATCTACAAAAACGTACACTCCAACTCTAAAACCATACCTAGAATACCTGGAATATTCACCTGCGATACAAACAAATTAATTGGCAAATAGTAATATTGAACAATGGAATACTATCTGTGTGGCAGTAGTTTGCCATGTACCCTATACATTGGCTTGTGATTGTTCATTAAGACTTACACACGTCTGTTGGAAGATATTGTAAAGTCAAGTTCTGATATATCAGATGGAGTTTGAGACTAGCTGATCATACATTGAACTGAAAATAAATTAGGTAACATAATGTCCAATATTATAAATTTCAATACATTTAAGTGGACTGAAAAATAAACAGTGCATTCATTTCTGATGGACAGCTGGGCTGAAAGATAGGGAAGCATCACGTCTATTCTCACCAAATACATGATATCTAAGGCCTTGGGTTGCTCGTAAAAATGCAGTATCCAACTATCAATTCTCTTCATGCACACTTTCACACACATGTCCTGTATAGGTTATGTGTGTGTGGTACTGCCTGTCTCTCTGTGTGTGTGTGTGTGTGTGTGTGTGTGTGTGTGTGTGTGTGTGTGTGTGTGTGTGTGTGTGTGTGTGTGTGTGTGTGTACACATTGTGCTCACTGCCTAACAAATGGAAGAATTGCTGCTCACTTTGTAGAAACAGGAAGGAACTGCAGTACAATTGTATAAAACTGTTCTACATCGTTCACATTTTTCACGTTTTTCTTCACCACAACAAAAGTCTCTATCCTCAACTAAAGCTCAGATTACTGTACATACAAACCCATGGAATGTTGCTCCATTGCAAGGTCATACAAATGCAAAGGCAGTATTGTTTTGTAACATTTGGTTCATCATTGTACTGTGCCTTGAGTAAAAACCCTTGAAGAATCTCCAAGAAATATTATGCTGCAACACATCAAAAAAACATACACCTGGGTCTCACCAACTGTTCATTTGATAATCAAAACATGTGCATTTGTCTATGATTTTGCATGAACATCTACTTTTTATCCCTGAAAGAACACCATCTACAACAACACTGTGCCTCTCCGTAATGTACAGTCTCACAACAACATCAGTCTCACTGTGCTGTCTAAGCATTCCGCCTTTAGAGAAATGAGAGAAGGAGGGAGAAATGAGATGTCCCTAAGTAGAGGGTGAGTGTATGTCCTCATGCCTGATGATCTTGTAGGTGATCCAGTAGAAGATGTTGAAGATGAGGAAGGCCAGAGGGAAAGCTGCTCTGGAGACCGTGTCGATCCTTTTTGCTCTGTCCACAAACTTCTTCTTCATGGTGTCTATGTCTTTGGGGGTGGGCGTTGCGGGGGCAGGGAGTGGGGCAGTATTTTTAACGGCGGTCCCATCCTTCATCTGCAGACATTGAGTCATGCCGTAACCCGAGAAATTGAAACGACCCTCCCTCATGTCGTCATCCTGCAGGTGAAACAAAACATAGACCAGGCAATACTAAGGGGGTAACTTTCTGTTCAATTGAGAGAAAGAATAACTAGAGAATGTTACACAAACACACACACACACACACACACACACACGCACACGCGCACACACACACACACACACACACACACACACGCACACACACACACACACACACACACACACACACACACACACACACACACACACTCACACTCACACACTCATGCTCTTTTCTCCTCTTGTACAGTAGGCCCGTTTAAAAATTTAAAAAGACACCTTTCAAATAGTTCAGGCACTTGTGCAACAGACACAGCAGTTAGCGTTTCAGAGGGACTACTCCTGAAGACTAGTGTTTACCTTGTGGTTCCGTCTCTGTCTTCGCCTCAAGCGAAGGAACTCCTTCTGTTGCCTGGAGACAAAGTTCACCCCAGCATATTCCAGTAGGGCAGCGAATACGAAGAGGAGACAGACTGCCATCCATATATCAATGGCTTTCACATAGGACACCTGGACGACAGACAGACAAACAAAAATACACTGTAACTCTATTCACTGAATTTGATTCAAAACATACAGTTGTGTGAAGTATATAATTGTTGAATTTATGACAGGCATACGATCATGTTTGGTGTGAGTTAGCTTGGAAATAGGAGACAACATATATCAATATACTGTATATCTTTAGATGTACAACATGTACTGTCAACACAATGCATTGTTATTATCACTGGATAATTTTCCATCTTTCATTCAAATGTTTCAACTTTTCATCTTCCCTCATTGTGCTTGTTATGTAAACGCTGCAACTTACTACATCGCTATAATTAGTAGGCGGTATTTGTTAATAAGTGCTTTATACTTTCAATGCTCCCGGCAGTATCAGTGATTGCAGTGATAGCACTGGGGCACATAATTGCTGCTTTAATTACAAAGGTAATATAAAGGAAACAGTAGCTAGACATGCACCTTTATCAGTCTATTTAATCTATTTCTTTGCTAAGGAGGTGAGATGGAACCTCAGCTCCGGAGGATGTTCTCCTATTCATCACTGAATGACCTTGTCTCTGTCTCTCAAAGAGACAGGTGATTTGCATGGTGAGAAAACAACTCAATTTTTTGAGTGCACTTAAGGCATATTGAGCTTTTGTTGTTGGGAGGCTCTCAAAGACCTCCCTCAAAATATTTATCAGTGTGAAGGCCTTTCATGTAGGACTCTCTGACGAGGCCAAGCCCTCAATAGTCATGTGCAGGCCGATGAGTGGGAGAGTGATTGATCTTCAAGACATGACTCACACTGCCTGTTCCTCTCTCGACGTATGAATACCAATTTACCGTGTGTTTGAAGCTGCCACTGTATATCCACTGCTGTTTCAGTTCGTAATACAGTATATTATGCACTTCAACAGACAATCTTGCTATTGTAATATGTAAAATCTATTGTCAATACAATGTTCAATGATCAAATGTTTCATAGACACCTCTGTTTTACAACTTATTGATTCTGAATAATATATTGAATATATGAATAATATTCATTGATGTTTTCATAGTGGGAAAAGAAATGGACACTTGAATCCAATCTTCAAAAACTGAGCTCAAATCTAAGTGTGGATTTGGTGAGTTCAACAGTAGCTGATCATCGATGACTCATGACATGAGTGGAGAATGGAGGATTCATTGAGCTGCACACAGCCCATTAACCCTGACCATCAGATTGTCAAATCATCCTGTCAAGATGAGGCTGAGAGGCTTACTGTACCTTTGGAAGGGAGGCTCTGGAGCCCGAGCTCTGGGTGGTCATGGTGAGTACAGTAGTGATGCCCAGGGCCACTCTGGCGGGTGCGGCGTCCATGTTGATCCAGAAGGACACCCAGGAGAGGATCACGATGAGGAGGCTGGGGATGTACATCTGGATCAGGTAGTAACCCATCTGTCTCTCAAGATGGAACTTCACCTCAATACAGGTGAATTTCCCTGCAAAACAAAAGAAAAAGACACATCAGATAATGTAGTCAGACATACGAAGCGGAAGAGGTAAATGTACTGTACTGTTTGTGTTCTCTGACCAGTGTTGTAGTTTTTGGTGCAGTAGCCCAGCTCCTTCTCATCTCGCATGATGAACTGGGGCAGAGTAAGCCCGTCTGCCACCTGTACAGCACCGTTTTCCAGCCACTCAAAGATCAGATCATTCATGGTGTAGCCAACTGGGGAACAAATGAATACAACAAAAACAGGTCAGATATCATAGCATTGAAAAAGCATTTTAAAAACAATATGTAAGGGGCAATTCTATGCTGGATCCAGTGGAAAGATACTTACAGCTCTCCAGCTGCATTGTACAGGTTTGCCGGTCCATGGGAAAGTTCTTCAGATCCATTGGACAGGACAGAATAAGAGTCAACCTTAGAGGAATACACAGGTAAAAGTTATTAAAAACCCTAAGCATACATTTCTCAAGAAGGTACATAAATACAGTACACAATGAATTCTAAATACATCTAATCATCATGTTGTATGTCTTTCCTAGGGCAATGTTCCATTTTTCAATACAATGCAAGCTAAAATAGTGTGTAAAATAACTGATCATTTCCACACAATGTTACTACTACTATAGTTTTTGTTTCTGTTGAGACCCCACTGTTTCTAAAGCCTACAGTATATGTGCTAATGGTATGCTCTTTTCCTGCCCATGAATGCTCGATCTCTCGTTCTCGTCGGAGAGAACCTCCCACACAGCATGTGGGATCCCCTTCAGCAGGTTCCTATCACACTTTCATTACGGTGGGTTATTGTCTCTGAGATGCATTGTCGTCTCCAGTCTGCTCTCTCTCTCATCTCTCCCATGAATGGGCCGAGCGGCTTCACCTTTCATCTCCTCCACAGCCCCCTGCCTCCCTCCACACCTGGGCTCCACTCAGCCCCAATCTGCTCTCCAAATGGAGCCCAAATTGATCTGCATTATACCTCTGCCTCGCCTAGAAAATACACTGCCATGTGTGACTGAAGTGATATTGAAAATGAAAATGAAATGTATTTTCATATCTTGTAGTGCAGATTTGCACCCAAGTGTACAGCTGATTTTGCGAGAGAGAGGGCTATTGACAGATTTTTTGCCATATGTCATCAACAAAGAGTTGAGTCTATTTGAAGTGGTTCGATCTTATTGATCCTCTGCAATGCTAGGCAAATATATTGACTTGAAGCAACTACCCAAGAAAATGAATACATGAGTTGCCTGTATTCTCATTCTGCCCCACTGCACACACTGTTAACATCTTTGAGGCAAGGTTCTCTGTTTAGCCTCTGGAAGGTCTGTCAGTAGGCTCCTCCTCCTGTAGCTATAGTTGAGTTGACTTTGAGATTGTAAAACATGTATTTATTTGGTTTATTATATATATAGAATTGAAGTTATATCAGATAGCATTGCTTGCATCATTTCTAGTCCCTTTTTATAAAAAGAAAAAAAAATCCCCTGCTCCAAATTGTATAATTGAGATTGTAATACATCCTCCTCCAGGAGATATGCAGAGATCTTTATCCCAAACACTGGACTTTTGGCCTGCAGTGGAAAAGTCAAAGAACATATAAGATCAGAGGAAATCAATATAATATCTTGGGAAAAGTACCATAGTATTCCTTTGTAAAGCTGTAGTATTGAAACTCCACTTGGAGACTATCACAGTGCTGATTAGTGCTGCATACTCCAGGCAGGTAGACTTTGTTGGAACTATATTGTTTCTCTTATATGAGTAATTGCATGGAGTGCTGGAGGGTGGAATGCTGCTAAAGTAGACTCCTGACAGTCTGATGAAATATCGCTGGATTTTCATATTGTTCATTGTTTTGATGTTTCCATCATGATACTTCAAACACGAAATGTTCAATCGACAGTACATGCACGTATCATACCTAGTAATAGAGGAGTTTCCAATATCAAGCTGTTTTTCTGTAAGGCTCATACAGAAAAACAGATGCACTGTATCTAATATGTGTATTACCAATGCATGGCACAAATCTCACCTGATACTGTAGAGGACAGTACCGTCCTTGAAGATTCGCAGGAGCTTGTTGTCTGTGGTGACATCATGGAAGTTGGCACCTTTCTCATTGGCGAAGAAGAGGTCAGGTTTCCAGATGGAATCCAACATGGAGGGGTCCAAATCCAGAGAGTCATCAGGGTACTTGCTGTACGCCAGCCGTGGGTCATTCCACTTCTGCCGCAGGAAGATGTTTACTCTGTAGTCCTGGGGAAATGGTGATCAGCTTTGCTAATGCTTTACTTTCACATGTCTAAGTACTGTGCTGCACTTTTAGTGGCAGAATAGTGTCAAACAGTAAAATGACTGATGACTTACTCCTGAACAAAACAGATTGTTGTTTGCTATGGATTTTTACACCTTATTCAGAACTGTAAAGCCTGTAATATACTGTATAGTAGAATAACATCTTCTACTTATTTAGGCCAAAAGTCTGCCTCAGGATTTTGTTTGAATTAAAGTGACATACAAAGTGACATACTACCCAAAGGCATTTGTCACCATGAAGCTCATATGGCATGGCACCAATGATGCCAATGATACTAATTAGTCTATTAGTCATCACTTCGAATATCAAATATCAATCCTGCCACTTACAGTGTATGTCCCACTTCCACAATTATTACTGCTGCTAACAACCTCATATTGCTTATGACAAAAAGAGGCATTGTAAAAAAAAAAAGGTCTGGGAGAAACATTTACTGTAATATGATAAACAATAACATGAATGACAGGCAATACATGGATTTCAATACATTTCTAGATCACCACACACCATCATCTAAAATCCCAACAGTACACAAACAGTAAAGCTGATAAAAAAACATGTTTTTAAAGGAGCCATCTAATACAATTTGACACGTACATTTGACTTTAGTTCTTGCTCCATATCTCTGCTTCTCTATAAATAGTGCTGAAGTGCCATACTAGGAGATAGATGATGTTTCGGTGAATAAAGAAAGTCCTTTTTGGAAAGGTTTTTGACTAAGAAAGTCCATTGGAATTTGAAGATGCAGATAGTATTGAATCGTGCAAGTCTCAAGAAGCTCAGTTGATTGCTGATGAACAGATCTTATCAAATGAGTTGCCATTTCTCGCCCTCTCAGATCATACATATTCCGTAAGCAACAGTATATTGGCGGTTCCAAATGAGTGTCTGTGTAAAAACATACTGAACAGTTGTGAGCAAATGTCCAAAAAATGGCTCCGCTGTTGATGAACATTGGCAAACCTTGTTTATATATTACAAGAACTTGAGACTTTAATTGACAAAGTTCTGACTAATTATGAATGCCTTGATAGGAGCTATTGAATGAGATCCAATGTGGAATCCCAGGTTTCATATTGTTTACCCCTTAGGCAGTTCAGTGTCTTCAGACATTAGACCAATCAATCTGTTTCTATCACAGCCCCTAAGCCCTCACACCTACAGGTATTGGCTGCAATTAAAGTGAATAATTTGCTGGCATTCGCTGTGTGAATTATTAAAACAGAACTAATCTAACACATGCACAGGGAGTGTCATGGGAATAGCAATCCGAAATTGCCTTGGGTATTATGGGAAACATATTTGATCCAATTTTGGTGCTCAGTGTCTGCTAGCTACCTTCCTCCTGGACCCGCCAATAGACTAGGGTGGTGATATGTGAATAAGTAAAACAAACAGAAAAATAAAAAAACATCCAAAAAGTCAAGAAAAATATTTGTTCATGTACAAGTAAAGAAATTGGATGGTTCTTATGGTCTTAACTCCAGAGCAAAGAGCAAGGCTGTTCGAACATGGCCAATCATAATCCCCAACTCACCATTGTAGTTTCTGCTATAGAACCAAAGCTGTTGATAAATATGTTGCAGCTAACATTAACTGGTGGACCTGCAGGATGGACGATAAATAACACGTTGACACGTTGCACAGGGCAGGAATTAATCAGGACTTACCATGGTTATCTCTGTGACAGAGCCGAAACTGTTGATAAAAATATTGCATGTAACGTTTACAGGGGGACCTGTGAAATGGAATGAGAATGAGGTGACAAGAAAAAGTCAAACAGTTTAATCTCTAATCATCTTCTTCTGTATCTGCAAAGGGTGCTTTGGCAAATAGAGGTTCAGATACACTACAAAACAGTACACCACAAAATATGTTGGATGTAAGCTGGTTTTAATTAGTTGTGACAGCAAGCCACTGTGTTTCATCACCTTCACTACACATTTCTCTGAATAGATTGCATCAACATAATACAAGGCGTTTCTTTTTCTTCTCCAGAAGCACCCCATGCAGATCATAGGGCTACAGGCAAGTCATTCACCATAGGGATACTAGCAAGTCATTCACCTGACATCTGTCTGGTAATAAGATAAAGTAAAAATGACATGATAAGATCAAATATTACAACAAACAATGGTAAAAGCAATGTAGCCAGGTACTGTAGGAGGGGACAGTCATTGAATAGCTAAATACGGCTTATGGCATGAAATGTTTTGCTGAATTGAATTGAAGAACAGTTAAAAGCAGCTATTTATACTATCAAAATGGGATTAATTGGCAGTTGGCATGGTCTCACACACACGCATGCACACACGGACGGACGGACGCACGCACGCACGCACGCACGCACGCACGCACGCACGCACACACATTCAACTCATATATTTGAGAAAGGATGACAGAAAAACAGTTAAATCACAAATCAGGATATAACACTTTCTATCCAACACTTTCTTGTGTACAAATAATCTAGTCTGCTGTAGAGAGCTATAGTACCTATAGTAGCTATGTTACACTTGGTAATACATTTTGTACGACATTACATTACAGTAAATACTACAGTATGTCATTTTACTCCACTGAGTCCTCTGAAGTGAGATCTCCAAGCAAGCACAGACAGTTTTTTACCGTTTAAAGTCGAAGCAAATCTCGGTCCCTCTGTGTTTAGTGAAGTTGTGAGCACAGTGCCCTTCCTCTGTGCTTTCCTCATCAATATTGCATGGGACTTGGTATTAATATTTGCCTCTGTTCGTAGTCGGGCAGCGGCATTTGCCGTCAGTAGCAGAAAAATTGAACTGAATAACTCCTCACAACAACCTCAGCAGGCAAATGTAGGTCAGGTTTCAACAGAACTGCTGGATTCAGTTGTTACAGAAAATAATGAGCAGGTTCTAGGTGATAATGATAGTTTATCAATTCACTCAGTGTGTACATGTTCAGTGTGTACATGTTCAGTGTGTACATGTTCAGTGTGTACATCCTTGTGTTTATCGATGCGCAACATATATAGATGCACTATACACTGGGTTAGGTACATGTGTGTATACTGTATGTGTGCTGTATGTGTGTAGGGACTCATGACTCTGTTATGACCCATTACACTGAAATAACTTAACCACCATAGACTGGAAATCACTAATGAACAAGATATATGCCCAGATATTTCCATAATCAATGACATTTTATCTCAATTACTGTTCCCCACAACTCCAGCGTGTTTCCATACCAATGGAAATACCATACCTTCAAAATTATAACCAGCGTAAAAGAGACATGTCTTCCCCTCATCTTCAGCCCATTTCTGAGATCTTGTCTACATTTGTTACCTGTTCTCCCAGATGGAACAGATAGATCTGGGTCAGTGTTTCTGGGTTGAGACTGAGCCTCGCTGACCAATCTCTGGGCCTAAGAGAGCCTGTGTTTACTCTGTTCTATCTGCTGTCGGCCCGGTAGGCGGCCCTCTCTGGTACGGTTCCCACTCCCCGGTCTCCCTCCCCACCTGACCCAGTCTGGGGTGTGCTGTGCCTGCCTGAGCCTGAGCCCCAGGGTGTTCCCCCTCCTCACTCAGCTCCAACACAGCGGCAGATGCTGTGTCTCTCCCCAGCATCACAATACACCAACAGAGGAACTCAGCAGCCTGCAGCCTAGCCAGGGGGATCCCATCCGTCATCTGTGCTGTCACTGTGCACCACTGTCTGTTTGGAGCGCTGATCTGCGACCTTGCTCCTCATTGTTGTTATTCTATCCAGTTTCCAATAGGCTATTGGTGTTTAATGGAGCTGATGGCTTCTATTTGATTGACAGCTGGTTCATAGCTATATAAGAAGTACGTAGGGTATTATGATGCTAGGGAGAGATATACAACTCTGTCTGATGTTTATTCCTGGTCTGAGCCCTTCAGGTTCATACCGCCTCACATAATTCCAATAATTCCTAAAGGGATGATCATGTCACTGTCTACCGCTGTGATTGATAACCATTCTTCATCAAAACGTCTGTTGTTGCTAAGGGGCCAGTTTGGTCAATAGACAAGCCGAGAATTCATTGTTTCTAATCTGTTGTATTGACTGTTGTGGGGGTGTTCAACCGAGGAATGTTCGTCTTAATATGGGATGTACATCCTTTGGTTAAGTAGATTTATCCTGCTATTTTAAGATGCATGTGAGGTAAAAATGGTAATAGAAATCAATCAAAACCAACCTTTGAAGTTAGGTCTTATACGTGCATCATAACCAGATGTTCGACCCATCAGTGAGTCCAGAAAGTCGGAGGGAGACAAGTTTGAGGAGACATGCTCCTTGGCATCCACAACCCTGTGACAGAAAAAGAAAAGACAACACCATCCTGCTCAGTCAGAAGCACATACAAGGCAATATCTTGAGGTTACACTTCTCCATTTCGATTCCACCAAA
Source organism: Argentina silus (assembly GCF_951799395.1). Classification (NCBI taxonomy): domain Eukaryota; kingdom Metazoa; phylum Chordata; class Actinopteri; order Argentiniformes; family Argentinidae; genus Argentina; species Argentina silus. The sequence goes on along the minus strand of NC_139666.1, from coordinate 13,050,454 downwards.
AAAGACCATGGTCTCCTTATGTGTAGGCTATAAAGTAAGTAAAGGCAGAGACACGTGAATGTATCACATGAAATTATTAGATTAGGAAAGATTCAAACAGAGAAGGAAAACCTTGGCACAGTGGAAACAAAGCCATCATTTACCACTGTAGGCTATTGAAACTACAACTGTGTCCCTATATGCATCCTACTGTACACACTTCAGAGCAAATCAACGCAATATATCATTTCGTGTTTCAAATGTCTCTTGACAACGCCCACAGACGGTATGTATAGGTATAGCGTTGTTTATTAACTTGGAAAAATAATATAAATTATCTTACATGTACTGTAACTAGAGTCTCTCTTACAAATTAATTTCACATTTCTTATAATTTGCTATCAATCTGAAGAAAATGGCATTTCTTACAGAAGTTCACATTTGCAATGCCACTTTCAAAGCGCATGTAGCCTAGTATTCACGAGCCTACAACCATAAGTGTTATATTACAGACAATACGCATTTCGACCCTGAGAGAAAGCAGTATTAACCCCTTTTGTCTACTGAATATAAGTTTAGTAATGTATATGTTCCATTAATAAACCAGGTCCACGGCGAGTTTAGGAAGGGGTTGATACTCAATTATTTAAAACTTTGTTTTAGATGGTCATTTGCTTTGCTTTATGCGAGCTTTGTAAAGACGTTCGATTTTCCAAAAACATCCAAATCTATAGCATACTATTTCAAGGGATTTCAAGTTTAATTAGGAAAATAAGCACCCACATACCTGAAGCTGATGGTCTCCATTAAACATGCAAATAAAGCTGTCAAGACTTTGATAAAGGGGCGATTCATTCCTCTTGCTTTTTTAATTTCCTCACTTCTTTATTTCTTCCATATGTGAATGTTGGTCAAACACACAATCCAAACAGCAATATCGTTTTCTTTCTGACCAAAGCGCAGTTGGGTGTTCTAGTGGCACACAGAGAATACGCAGAAGGCATTCCAGTCCGTAGGATCATAGTTTAGTTTGATGAAACACTGAATCCCAGGTGCAGTATAACTGTGGACAATGTGCAAACATCAATTCGGAGTCATTGTCAGAAAAAAAGAACCTGTGGGTAAGAACTCGATAGGTGCGAGGTATCCTATAAGACGCAGAATATGGAACCTTGAGCAAGGCGTTTTCTCACTTTCAAAATGTTTCAAATATAGTCTTTAAAATGTCTATGTGTTTTGAAGCTGGATCTTTCTCTGGTCTGAAGACCATCCACTGCTGGAATGGGAGACGAGTGGACGCCTCTTCATATTCAGCACTTGGACAGCTCCCGGTTTGCGCGCAAGCGCAACATTTAAGAACTGGAGGACGTGAGTTGATTTTCAATATGTCAAATATATGACGAGGACAACCCTTTCAAAACAATGCAAGTTAGGTCCAACCACGGCTGCCTGTACTGTATGGAAGTGTGCACAGCAGAAGTCAAAATGTGGCGCGCCAGCATAGTCTTGTGAGACAGTTGTCTTTGAGGTTTGAGAATTCCCTCACATCATTGTCTGACACCATGCAAACACCCATGCTACAATCATAAGGCGTGTGATGAAACCTGCAATCTTTTCAGGCTATTCAATTGAAAACAGAATGAAGAGGACAATATTCTGAGGTTTAACATACCCACAGTACGTAAGTACCACAAGTACACTCCACCAAAACGAATATTTACTTAAAAACTCAGATGGTATGGTAGGCGACATAAATGCAATGCCTTTATAATCGTGTGCAATTACGAATGAGGAGCAGTTTACACAATAATGCAATTCAACAGGGTGAAACATAATTGCTCTGAAGCGAGATGAATACACACTGCGAACACGGTAGCATTAGATAGCAATATTAATGGGGTTGTATCATGAAATAGTTTCCTTCTTTTGGTAATGACAATGTGAACATTATTTGAAAACATGCTGTCTAAAAATAATATTGATCTATGAAAACAGTAAGCATAAAAACAATTTGGATACCATGTCATTTAAAAATAGTAAAAAAATAAATAATAATAATAATAATAATAATTACACTTCCTTTGTCAGTTGGGGAGTTCATATAGCCTGTATTATGTAGCCTGTACTATGTGAGTATAAATGAATTGTCCCTCCGATATGAATAGTGTAAACAAAAGGCACACCAGCAAGACACCTTGGGGAATGTATTTGGTACCCTGGTTGCCCTGGTAACAGATTTCCGAGGCACGTTATTGGAAATGCTGAAAGGTTGGCCACCCAGAGTGAGCCAGTAGATAACTGCCATCAGACAGACAGACAGACAGACAGACAGACAGACAGACAGACAGACAGACAGACAGAGAGACAGACCGACCGACCGACCGACAGATGGACCAACCATGCTAGTGGGACTGACATACACAACACAGCAAAAGACAAGTTCATCACAAACACAGAAAGTTCAATAATCATAGGGCATACTTCCTATGATGAGAATCTGAATTTGTCGATTATGAATCCAAACTCTGTCCGCCTGCTATAGAGCTGCAAGTGGCTAATTGTCCCACCACCACTTGGGCTGGCATTGGAATAAATAGCCAATAGTGAGAAAAAGCCTGTCTTTCATTCATGTCAAAGCATCCCTATACAGTGCGTAGGCTCTGTGAGATCATTCCACAGTGAACCACAAGCCTGTACGCTGTGACATGCCTGGGGCCATATTACACCTCTGTCTGGCGCTCTGTTACTGACCAGCTTCCAGCTTGTCTACTGAGGAGGAAGAAATCCCCCCCCCCCAGTTAATGCTTTGAACCAAATGACATTGGATCTCATGGTACAGGATGTATAGCTTGCTATGGTTTGAGCTTCATCTTTGCTTTGTCATTAGAGCTCTTGTGAATTGAGATACCAGAGAGAATTTCTCAACAACAACCACATTCAAGTATCTGTCATGTAGAAAAGCATTAAAGAGGAACTGAAGTGATCACTAAAACGTGTAAAAACAATAACTTTGGACATAAACCCAGTATTTTCATCATCGGAACAGAACGTGATTGGCTGTGAACTGTGACGTCCCGATTCACCCTGAGAAATGTTTAAGGTTGGGCTTTGGCTGGTACACCAAACCACACCTCTGTAGTGAGCTGCACCGCCTCCCACTCACCCCATTTAAGATTGAATGCGAGAGTAATGTGCACCCCCTACAGACCCCTGCAATGTCCAAGAACACCCCCATTGAGAAACATTTGCTTGGTGAAGGGTTTGTGGATGTGCCAGAAACTTCTAATGAATTCAGGCTCAATTTACTGTAAAATGAATAATGACACAGAGTTTAGGGTCAGGACACACTTGACCCTTGTGTCACTTGGTGTCCATCTCAAAGACAGCTGCAATTGGCTTGACTATGTTACAACCACCTCTGGCTTCAATTGGTCATTAGTCCACATAAAAAAGGACCTTCGGCCAGACAATTAAGGGAATGAAACCCTATTCTGTGTGTCACCAAAGGGAAAGAGAGATGTATCTCTCTCTGTGTTAGGAAGAATAACACAGAATGATCCTCTGACCAGAGCAGTTTATTTCATTCATCTTCGATTTCCAACTGCCATTAAAATAAAAGCTGAGGACAGGCATAGCTTCTCTTTTAAAGCTGCCCAGATACAAACTAAGATTGGCCACTGTTGTCTGCTGTTCTGTAGGGAATTTGAGGTTTCACATCGCCTGTTTTATAGTGCAGTCTATTTAGACTCTGCTGTCTAAATGGATTTGAAGCACCATTTATAACTTTCATATCCAAACCTAAAGTTTGAAGTGCACCTGTTACTATGGATGTTGTTTTCTGCAGTGTGTGTTTACAGTTTACAAAGGAGGAATCATTATTCCAAATGTACAGTTCCTTTTTTTAAGCAATTACATTTCATTCGTAACTGATTGTCTTATTGAATATAGTAATCCATCATCAGTTAATTGCAAAGCTTAATTAGGTACTCTCTATGTTGCATAGTCTGGTAACAAGGGAAAGAGAATGTATTTAATGAATAAATGAATGTGTTCACTCTATAAATGTTCTGCAGTGCTCCTGTCGCATGTGGAGGCTGGTGAGTGATTATGAGAGAACAGGCTGCCACAACGGGCCATGTTGTCCACTTGATTGGTGCAGATTTAAACCGACATGACATTATCTTCAGGAGGACATAGTTGAGGCAGTCACCTGCTGAAAGCTTCTATTCTCTCCCCAGTCAGAGGGAGCTGCTCTTCATCGACCCCCTCTAATAAGCAGATTGAGAGAGAGGAGACAGAGAGATAAGGCTGAACTGGCTGGGGAGTCCACCTGGAAAAAGCAAGCAGGCTTGAGCCTCTCTGATGCTCATGTGGAGCGGAGAGAGTAGGTATGAGGAGTATCCATTGCACCCATCGACCACTGGTATTTTTATCCCACTTAATGACTTTTCCCCTCCATCGTTAAGTCCATGGATCTAAACAAAGTAAAAAGTGGAGGTGGAATGTCACCGGCAGTTAGCCATATTGGTGTGAGATTTTGTAACCCAACTGGAACGACAGAGGAGACATGAAAGGAATTTGATGAGAGAATTCATGAGGACAGGGATGATTTATGAATTCAACAGAGGCAACATTCCTCACAATTATCATAATCTGTCTCTCATTCTTTAATAAAGCTATTTGGAGTCTCTGAAACAAACACATAGTGGATGACAAACACAACTGAAAAGAAATAGGCCCTGGTCTCAATGTGGAGATTACCAAACAGACAGTACAGCATATCTATGAGGTTTCCCTATATGGGCTTTCTGAGCGGCCAGTGGCAGGTGGATCCTGGATGACTGATCCCCTCAGTACCTAGGGGATGCTGCTCTCAGGGGTCATCTCTCCCCCCGGGACAGGTGAGGAACAGAGGGTCTTGAGTGGAGCCCACCTGCCAATCACAACCCCCCTCCCCCCATCACTGAGACCAACCTGGCAGTCACTGAGCCTTTCTCCATCACTGAGCACTGAAACCCACTGATCCCTAGTCTAGACCCTCAGTATACGCTCTGCACTCACTCTGGTCACGACAAAAGACTCCTCAGTCTGGGTGATTACAAAATGGGGCTTTAGTGAGCTCCTCCTGCCCTTTTTAGAGGCTGTGTAAACATTCTGATTGAACACATAAACCCAGGGTTAACAAGGGATTCACAGGGTAGAGGGATCAAGTTTAATTGGGTGTACAATATGTTCACTGTCCAATAAGAATTTGTGGTTGTACCTGTTGATGGTACTATAAATCCATTGCATGGGTTAGCTCACCTGCATGCCTTGTTGCATTTCTACTCCGGTGTCTGGCTTCTAAGACCTCCGTTCAGTCACCTTAAACCAAACTGCAGACACACTCTATTTCTCTGGCCAATGTCTGCCTGACGCTTGACGCTGACACTGGCTCACAATTCATCTATTTATGGCTGGCAGGCTTGTCTTAGTGAGAAATGTCACTGGAGCTGCAGAGCTGTCAAAAGGATGAAAGAGAAGATTGGAGATTGAGCAAAATTCCAATTGCTTAACTTGTTTACATCGGTTTTCCCCTGACTGGAGCTAAGCACTATGTTATAGGCCCAATTACCAAGAAGAAGGAGACTGACAGAGAGAGATCACTTATTTTCTCACTTTTCAACATATTTATTTAGGGAATTGGATCTCTCATATACAGCAGCTTGTGTCGAATTCTACCGTCTGTTGAAATTCCGACCCAGCTTGACTCAAATTCTGTATCTCCGGTTGAGAATTCCCTGTGGTAAGGAATGTTGGCTGATGCAACTGATTGCTACATCCGCCTAGGTCTGTCAGAGGAAGCCAGGAAATTCCTCCCTTGATACTAGCTGTCACTCCATTTACCACAGAAGCCCGGGGCTATGAAAAGAGAAGTATGTATGTGCAAATATATTTATAATAGGCTCAATGTAAGTGGTTAATACAGAACTTGACTGGCTTGCACAAAACATTGTTTCATAAAAGTGATTAGCACTCTGTCAAATGCAAAGATGACTAAAGATGACTGATGGTCACATATTGGATATGCTCACATACGGAGAGTAGGGTTTACAGTAACTAGGTGCTGTTGTCATACATGTAGAGTCATTTTCTTATACACAGTACATTTATAAATTATGAATGGGAAATATATTTTCTATTTAATAACAGTTTTATACCTTGATTAGATTGTTTCTGTATATTATCCCTACTGCCTCTTACTGTATTCAACTGACACCATTAGCGCAATCATATTTTTCTCATATTCAATTTTTAGGCCATGTTCTGATTATCTGTATAACAGTAGGTGTTCTAACACAGTACAGCAACAGAACCACACTGCTATCATTATTCAACATCAGTGTCTGAATTCCTCACATATCTCTTTCTCCAGTTGTCATGTTTGTCATTGTGCGAACAGTCCAACAGAACTGACTTCATGCATCAAACTAGGCTAGCAGGATGTACCTTTAGGATGTTTTCCCTTCCCAGTACTTTCTCATAATTGAAACCCCTTTTTGTGATACCTTACACAACTGCGCAATATAAATGGTCATCTCTCTATATCACCATTAACACTAATTAGAACAAATTAGAGTTAGAAAAGCACTTGCATAAATGAAACTATTACAGCTGCACTATTAATAACTACTTCAATCACAAACAAAGAGTCATTGTACTGTAAGCCTCACTCATTTTCTATCCACATAATAATAGGAGCCTCAACTATTGCAAGTTTAATTGGCTGAAAATTCATTCCTTTATGTAAATTAAATTATTTTTTAATGCACCAGTCTTTGATGGTAGCTATGGAAACACATACAAAATCTACACATTCAATATCCATACTGGGGCTATACAGTAGAATCTAACATCAGATATCAAAATCTCAGGTAGTGGATGGAGGAAACCCTCCTCCTGGTTTCTTCTCTCAGGGCTAGTGAGACATAAAGTGGTTGATTCCTGTGTTGGTAGGAGCAGAAGAAGCCCTGGCTGTGATGGTGGGTTGTTGAGGGATATCTGACATTGATCATGTCTATCTGACCATGAGGCAGGCCAGGGAGCTCAAGGGTCTTATGCCTGGATTCACACCATAGGCTTGTGACTAACTAGTGGTCAGCCCACATGAATAATTGAATATATCTAGTTAGTTTTTTTTTTATCTGGATAACTGCAGACCTGTTTCTCTCAGTTTTCAAAAAGAAAAAAGCTACAGTGTAGTCACTTTTAATCAATGACATGATCGATAAACAGTATGCAGCTGAAACAACAGAACAAGAGGATGAGGATACAGTTTTTCAGCAGACGTCAGACTGCTAAAAAAGCATTTTCATGATGTGACAGAAAAATGTCAGTCCTGCAGCGCCATGTGTGTGGAAGGGCATGGGGAATCCCAGCATTTTAGTTTTATTTCCACCAGGCATGTTGCTATGGAAACACAATACTTTTTCTGTCTTGCTCGTTTGGTGTGAACTCATATTTTATATTTCCTTGATACTATATTCTGTATGAAAATTCTGTTATTATATTAGAGGATGAATAAAAGATGAAACCTGTGTGACCATACATAAACTGAAATGATGACTAAGCCAATAATGATGTTTTAAGAGAGTTTCGCCCTTCTAAGCTCCCCGAGAAGCATTGACATCTTTCATCACTTCACCATTTTCATCTGTGCCCAAGCAGGACATCTGTTCAGTTGGACATCACCTCACTATCCACATCTTAAAGGCTGTATTCATCTGAAACAGCTTCTGATCAGTCTAGTCTCCCTGGAACTCAAGGACCTGCTGGAGATTTAACACCATCAAACTCCTGGGCTAAAATATGTAGAACGAAAGGAATGTTCCACAACTGGGAAAAATAAGCAATTATAATGACAATGGATCCCCTGGTAAGAGTAATTCAACAAAGTAAAATTTCTGGACGTGTCCAGGTTTTGGCAATGTGCCAGTGAAATCCACATTGTAAGGGAGGGAAAGAGAAATAATGGCTAGCCCTTTTAATTCTACAATTGGCTCTCCACACTAATAGTGGACTGCCACAAGGTCAACTTTAATTTCTAATTTGCCTCTATCTAAATTGGCACTCACCAGCTCTCACTCTGCCCCCCTCCCCCAGAGCTGTCAAAAAGGACTGATAGAGACTAAAATGGCTGTTCTACTGTAGAACATATTCACCTCTCTCAATTCCAACGTCCAAAACTTGCATCGTAATATTATTAATGTGTTGATTTGTTTCATTTTCAAACCTGAAATGAGGCATAACAATCATCTAAACTAATGTGATCACACCTCTAATCCTATTTAGAGCAGAACTGTTCAAATTCCTCGAAACACTTACAGCATTGTTTTTTCGGCATTCATTTGAATTCACCTTTAACAATGTCCCATTACTACAGCACACTTACAAGTCTGGCTCGTTATCACTTTGGAACCATTTTTAGAACACAGTCGGGCAGTAAACACAGTTTCCATGGAAACATCACCGAGACACACATTGATAAGCGGATTGGTGGTGCTGCGACTATGTGATGACGAATGAGTGTTTCAGCCAGAGAACACAATCAAACACTGGCAATGTATTCAGGAAGGGAGATCCACAGATGTAGAGGAATCCGTTTGATTGTTCATTATGAGGCAGAGATAATAAACTCCTCTTATCTGGCTTGGCCAAAGCAGCCACTGGCTCTGGTGTCTGCTGCCTGCCTGCCTGCCTGCCTGCCTGCCTGCCTGCCTGCCTGCCTGCCTGCCTGCCTGCCTGCCTGCCTGCCTGCCTGCCTGCTTGCCTGCCTGCCTGCCTGCCTCCCTGCCTGCCTGCCTGCCTGCTTCAGAGAGCTCAAGCAAATGAGCTCCAAATTCCAATTAGATTTTGATTTGAAAATGGATATATTGACTTGCTGCTGCATGTTCCCATCAGTGAAACAATCAGGCACTATTTAATTTGACTGAGAGCAATGGACCCAATAATAATGAGCAGGTGACATGCAGGAGATTCATAAAAATTACTGCTAACACATCTAGTAAAGTACAGCACTCAAATTGATTTGGCTGGCATAATGTGTCTTAATCCATTTCAATAAAGCATTTACAGCAGTACATTACATGAAATATATAAATTGAACTATATATTAACAATGTACATTCTCTCACCCATGTGTTTTATGTCCAATGTTCAATTACTAGTCTGCATACATTGAGATCTATAAAAGTCTGAGAGAAAAATATATTACCATTTCTTTAACATAAGTTCACTCAATATCGACCTCTGATACTCATGTATCTGAAGCACTCAGGACTTGCATCACATTAATGTTGCCAATAATGAAAAGGTACTGTAGATGAATACAGTGTTTGTGTAGAGGTAATCTTATAGACATCTGGATAGACTGTACAGAGAACACCGAGAGACAAACCTTACAGACAAACCTAACTCTAATACAACTGGTATTAACCTGAGAGAGGCTTTGATAGCGGCACAGCTCCCCTCAATGATTTTTGAATCTCCCAGGAGAGCTGCGCATAAAGTACAAGAGCGCTGACCTAAAAACAGACTTCCGCTAGCTTTCTCAAGCACTAAAAACCCAAACTGAGAGAACAAACAGTAGTGGCTATGCATTAAATACATCTATTCCATATGGAGCAGGATGGTGAACAAACAGAGCACACACCCTTTTAACATGCCAAAGGGGCACAGAAAGTTTAGAAAGTGTTGCTGAAGAGATGAATGGTTCATACGGAGGTGAGAAAACAAAGAGGGTGAGTACCCGTAAACAAAACAAAGGTATGTCACCTCTGTTAGCACTTACAGTGGAGTGCAGAGGACAACCTGTTACCTGAGAGCTTTCGCTACCCCTTCCACACACACACACACACACACACACACACACACACACACACACACACACACACACACACACACACACACACACACACACACACACACACACACACCAATGGGAGTACGTCTCCTGCTCCCTTGCTCTGTTGAGTGTGAGCAATGTTGTTTGGGTTTAGTGATAAACTCACTCCCTATTGGCCGACTGATGTGTTTCTGTTTTCTAATTAAGCCTGGCCCTGAGAGGAAATTGTGACATACTGTACTGGCACCTGGCAATGAACAGCGCTCAACCAAGCACAGAGTTGGGCCTGAAAATGTTATACTTCAAGACTGCTAAGTGCGGGGACACACTGTAGGTGGCAAATGTGCTTCTATTCATAATTCCAAACACAACTGTAATACTATACCACAAGAAACCCTTTTAAATTTGTTGTCAGAAATTAGCCACTCTCTCCAAGACAATACATTCTCAAAGGGAATAAAAATGGGCTTAGGAAACCTTTCAGAACAAACCCTTTATACTGCATTGCCCTATTAAACGCAAATGCATCTGGGCCACTACTCATCTGGGCCACTACTCCAATGACACATGAACAGCAGAATGAATAAAGGAGCATACAAATGAATTTATAGAGGGTGTTTTATACATAAGAAAGAGGAATTGAGCTCCTTTCCAATCTAGACCTTTTTGAATAACACATCTCATACTGACTGTAATGATGACAAACCACAGCAGATGGAACCAGAAGCGCCTCAATGACTTTTTCACAGCAAACAACAGACAATCAAACCAAGGGATAATAGAGAGAGGGGTACTAAGACTACATGTGTGGTTGTAATCCATTTGGTAAGACAGTAATCACTTGACACAAAATAAGACTGCAGTGCAATGATTTGCGGCTCGCTAATGGATCCTAATTGTCAGAATTGCTATTTGATCTTGTTTTGACGTGGACTCAAGACATGGCATAATTAACCGCAATAAGAACAGAAGCATTTGGAATAATGGTCTACAAACCACGCCATGAATAAAATATGAAATTAAACCATTTATTTCTAATTAGTATTGACGTATTGAGGAAAGATCTCTTGTGGTTGGCAGAAGGATTATAACTGACAAAGTATAATCACTCCACAAATGGATACCATGATACATTGCTTTAATATGATACCAGCATGGAACACTACTATTCAAGTTGACAGAACTGGCTGAAATAAATTTAAACATAATGAATGTCTCTAGAACTAATTGTAAAGAAGACACACATGTGTCTCAATGGTCTCTCCTATGAATGGCTCAATACACTGAATCAAAACAGCAGAAGGTATACACACCCCACATAATAGTGTCCAGGTCAAAGTTGAGACAATTATGTTTTTGTCAGAGCAAATAGAGGGGAGATGTTTGATGATATCCCTCAGTATTACCTCAGACCAGACCCAGGGTGACATCTACTGTAGACTAATATCCCTCTCACAGATAAGCAGCCAGGGGGCAGCACTCCTATGGAAATAAAGGCAGATAACTAAAAGGATAGGAGCAAGAGAGGCTAAGGTACAGACTAAGGTAAAAAGAGAGTATAAAGGCCTGTGGTTCTTCTAAATAACTACAATAACACTTTCACATTCGTCAACATACTGTACAGAGTTTAGCATATTTTAAAATCCATAAAATGGAGTGGACAAAACAAATCACTTTTTGTTTGGCGGCTGATTTCATGCCTGTAACATGATTGCAGGAGAACAGCCATATGGCTATATGGATATGTGTTGTTACTGTAGCTTCTTTCATACTTCAATAGACCTTCAATCTGATTCCCCCTCTATACAAGTACAGAGCATAGCTAGAGGGGCCCCATCTAAAACTGTCAGATGACTGTCTCTACTAGATTTGTATTGCGCTCAGAGACTCTAGGCTGTTTCCCCCTGCTCTATTATGCTCTGGGGGAAGGCAGTATTCTCTACCAGAGGAAAGAAAGATTCTCTCAAAGGAGCATTGGTTGTAGCCTATTTAGCGCCTGTGATGGAAGCGAAATGCCTCCCAGTTGCACTAAACACTGAATACTAAATCAACTGCCTGGTGGAAATCTATTTAAAATGAAACTCTACTGTGACAGTCATACAGAAGCATATAAGGTAGAGATTGAAAGTGAGTGAGTGAGTGAGTGAGTGAGTAAGTCAGTGAGTAAGTCAGTGAGTAAGTGAGTGAGTGAGTAAGTAAGTGAGTGAGTGAATAATTAATCCTCTGCTTTAACCCATGCCCTTGAAGTAGCTTAAGGTAAAGTTTAAGCTTCTAAAATCTATAACGGACATTTGCTCTAGCTTTGCTGCCTAGATTGAAGAGGAGAACTGTAGCAGCAGCAAGAAACTACACACACACACGCGCACGCGCACGCGCACACACACACACACACACACACACACACACACACACACACACACACAGAGCTCATGTAGCACCAGCCTACATGCATTCAGACAGTAGACTCAGGAGATCTAGCTGGAGCCAATGCAACAGGAGAAACAGCTGCATGGAGGTGATACCATTCAAATAACTTAAGTCCTCCAACATCCAATAAGTTGATAATTTCCCTGAGGTAACTTCAAATGCACAAGTTTATTAATCTGTCCAATAACATAATGGGAGAGCAGGGAACTGCCAGTTCACATTTGTGATGGGAAAAATCATTATGTAATTCAAAACACAAACTTCCCTCTACAGCCTATGTCACCTACCCTTGGAAGCAGACCTGTAAATTATATTGTGGTGATTCAGGCCTAGTAGTGCTTTGAAGAATTACAGCCCTAAAATGTATCTACAGATCTGGAGTCTTGATCATACAGATTGACACTGGGGTGGAATCAGAGATGGGCATGATTTTAGTAATCCTAATGTCATTGTCATTAAAGAAGAGATAATTGTTGTAATTGTATTGATTTGATTCTAAATACATGTTGAATTATTCAGCCTCTTCAAAATGACACGTTTTAATATTTTGTTTTCATATTACGAGCTGTTTCATTTTCTTGGGTCATAGCACAGCCTGGGGAGCTGTGTGATATTACATATGTGTGAGATGATATTATAATGTGATAATTGCACTGCAATGTAGTTAAAACCGCCAGATGGCAGTATAGGCACGTGTATTAGAAACCAATGTCCCTTGATGTAAGCGAGATAACTTGTTTATAAATTAATTTAGGTCGACAATTTCCTACAGTTTATACATTTCTTACAGTTTACAACTATTTACAATTACTAGGGATTCTATTGTACATTATTAAGAGGCTCAAGTAAAACCCCAATCTTTGTCCATGGTAAAATGCCACCCACCGTTAAAAAGGACAAGGCCTATCTATAATCTTCCAATGCAGACATCCCATCAATCGATGCATATTACGCAATATTTTGTCCATAAATCAAACTGCATGGCCCTTTATTCAATATCTGGAAAAACATTTATGTATTGATGGCCGAGGCCCTTAGAGAGGTGGAGGGGTGAACTACAAGTTCTCTCCTGAGGATCATGAGTTTTTGTGTGCCCTGATTTAATGGGGACAATTATTCAGTTTAATAAGTAAACAACAGGTCTTTTTACAATATCTGTATGCCTGAAAGAATGGTCCTAGTAGGACTGGAATAAATGAGATGGGCAAAACATTCAAAGGTGGCTCTCTCATCCATAACAATTGAGCTGAGTTGGTTCAAACACATGCAGCTAGGCAACTCTCTTAAAATTCAAGATTTCAACTAAACCCACTACTGTATGTCCCATACGAAAGGTCTACCCCAAATACTGAAGTGGCACATAGAATAAAAAGATGTCAAACATTAGGGGAGAAATGAACCGACTGTCTGCATACTGTAGCTGGGGAAGGTTGTCACATCTTTGGATAAAGGAAGATATTGGTTAGGTATGAACCAAGAATGAGCTATGTATAGAAAAAGTCATCAGCTTGTCAGCCTGCCTGTCACATGGCTCTAATGTTAAATGAATATGACTCTAGGCCCAGCTCTGTGACTGATTGTGTGGTTCACAAGGCTGCCATGCAGTCACAGGATTCATTAAATGCGTACTTCAATATTCTGTACACTTTTTAAAATTATGTTACAGTGACTGCATGAAACATTGTTTTCCTGACACCAATATGACAACATGGCACCATTTACTCCAGCAGTTGGCTGCAAAAGTGTAGCCTTGTGGCCCTGTGAAATACACTCAAATAACACATTGATCTGTTAGAATGGACTACTTTGTCAGGTGGCAGTTTGTTGCCCATGGCCATCTCTGCCAGATGAAAGAGTACAACAGTAATGCATTCAGTGTTTGTTTGTTTCAAAACTAGGCCAATTTTTGGGCTTGCCTGAACAAGCCACCCAAGCTTGGTTGTCCTGCTGGTAACAATCCATAACTCATTTGCTTAGACTATTTTATTCCGGTGGAAGTTAATGTTGCGATTTAATACCTCATCATCCACTACTGTCTCAAAGTTGTCATTCTACTTTTTGATTTTGCTTGCCCGGTTGTTGAGGACATTGAAACCTTCTCCTTGAACATTCTACGCAAGTTCAATTATTTCTTTATGCTTTGTTACATCTAGTGTCAGCGATAGAGATTGGGAGAGTTGCAGTGACCTAATTATCTTTGGAGTCAGAGTCATAAGGGTCTGCTTAGTTGCTTGTTTTTCTGTTCTCCAAACAAGGTCCTCTGATTCCCTAGAATCAGCATTATCACCCCACACCTCAAATCAGCTTCAGCAGATACGATAGGACTTCGAACAACAAACAATTGTAAAGGGTGGATATATTGTACTTTTCATTCACCACTTAAAATATCAACCCCCCCTGCATATAATTACTGATGTATTGCACACAGTTTGTAGTTATACTTTTGATATGAAGCATTTCCATCCATGGGGATTATCACAAGGCTATCTTCATGTTTTCTCTGGGTTACAGTGTATAGGTCCTTCAAGAGATAGATGAGGATATGATTTCCTCCCCAGCCCCCCAACACTGGAACGGTTTTCTGAGTGCCCACTCCCTGGGGCAATGGAGGCGATAAATTACATGAGCTCAGTCCAGCATACATTCACCACTTCCCCTGACCTCCAGGAGTAGGTCGCCACCCCCTCACAACTGTCTGTTTTGACATTAATGAAAAGGCTGTTGCACAGTGTTCCAAATAAGACTAGTGTCACTCTCTGCCCTGCCAAATTTTTGACAAAATACATTCAAATATTCATGGAATTTTATTTTTCTCCTCGAATCCTCTCAAAACAGACCATTTTTGAATGTGACTACTTTGAATTGTAAATCACTTTTTTTCCACATGACCGTCGTCTCCTGATAAGCATTATTTAAATTGTCTGACTATTCCAGATATTATATCAAAATTAACATCAGAGGGTTCCTTGTTTTCCACTATCTCTTCTCTCTCAGAAACATTGGCCCTTGGCTGCCTCCTCTGGGTCCCAACCTTGACCGATTAACTTACAACGCAGTAAACCAACGTGATCTGGTGCTGTAAGCCTCCACTGTCTCTAACAGTAACCAACCAACATGTCTATTGGTCCATATGAGGGTCAGACAGACCATAATTACAGTACATGTGTGAATCTTACTCCCTCATTCCATGAAGTTGAAGCAGACAGACAAATGACTGACACTCCATGAAGTTTGAATGTCATTGCAATTAACTGTTAAATGTTAGGCATATTTAGTTATGTAAGTAGAATCAACTTATTCAGAGAATATCTAGTCAAACTGCATCTAGTCACACCCACGCAACAGATGTTTTCCTTTGTTTTTAAGTTGCCTCGTAGTGGAATATTTCATTTTATAGGAATTCTTTAAAGGAATGAGTAACATGGTTTATATATTATTTTGATAGCGCCTTGTGGTAAGTGGTAAACAATATGGTTCCTTGATATCTGGTTTCAGATGGCAATAAAAAACCCTTTTCCACAAGTACTAAATTGTTAAAACAGATGTTGGTGTTCCAGAGTATACCTCATATGTTGTTGTTCAAAAACTAGGTCAAAGCCTTTCCAAGTGTTTTCTTCCAATGTAATTTCTTTTGAAATTCTGAAGGATCAGGACACACTGAAGGCAGGCATAACTTTACCTGTTGTATCTCCGGAATAAAAACCCCTCTTTCTATGAAATGATTCGTTCATATCCAGATAAACATTGCATTTAGCACATTTCACATTGAATGCCATATCATTTTCCATCAAGCATTGAATTAATGATGTAGCATACAATGGAATGAGTAACCCTGATCAATTTGCTGTGGTGATTTAACCCACAAATTCAAATTTGTTCCACAGTGAAATAGAAGTGTTTCCCTCATCAGCTGGCAGCTGTAGCATGCAGTACATGTGCTGGGATGACAATGAGATGCAGAGACACTCTGTAAAGGTCAGAGAGATGTAAACCAATCCAGTGAAGGTCACCGTTTGTTATCATCCTAGTTCGATGTGTTACAGCCACCCTCTATCCAGCTCAGAGAGAACAGCAAGAGAAAATTACGTTATGGAAGATATTAGTGTTGATGTATGATATGGGAGCGAAATATGCCACACATTGGAAGCAATTTGTCCACACTTCATTATAAACACTGACTCATTTCAACCCAAAGGGTGTGTAAATGAGAAGTAATTGGATGTGTCATACAGTCCATGTTGTAACCTTAGCATCTGTTGGCACAGCGGAAGAATTCAGACAAGGCATGGACACATGAAAATGAATGAAACCGAAATCGATTTCACTTGAGTGTTGGATTACAATAGCACACATATTTGCACTCATTGATAATGGAAATTATCCTTCAAAAAAAGAGCCAACAGCTGTCTCTCTGGAGTTTACTGAAACTAAAAACTGAGTATTGACATGGGAGTTTACAGTCATTGTTTAATTTGATTATAGAGATGAGTGAAGTGAAGTCACAATATCCAAGTCAAGTATCAAGTTCTCTCTCTCTCTCTCTCTCACACACACACACATACACACACACACACACACACACACACACACACACACACACACACACACACACACACACACACACACACACACTCACACACTCACACACACGTGTTGAGTTTTGAGACCTGAACCTGAGTCCTACATCACTGGATGAGCATGCCTGTGTGTTCTAGTGCCTCTCTGTTGGAGCTGGTGCAGAGTGTCTGTATTCCTCTCCAGCCATTCTCCCTGTGGCTCTGTAACCATGGTGGTGATTGTGTTTGCCACTGCCTTCCAAGAGCCTTCCAGCAGGATTACCTCAGCCCTCTACAACCCTTCTCCGCTGATGCTTTCATTTGTTTGTTTTAAATGAAAAACATGGGAGTATACAGTGCTATGGAGATAAACACATAAAAATGCATGGTTGTTGGTATAATAACAGTGATACAGTCTCAATGCTCCTTGTAGGAGGTTACTCTGTGGTTTTTCAAAAGTAACACCTCCAGACGTCTCTCAACAAATCATAGGCTATTTTCTCCATGAAATACAATAAGTTGGAACAAATCTGAGTATTTTGTCCTGCCGAAAAGTATCTACCCATAAAGCGACTGTTTGATTTGACTGTTATTTGCAAGGACCACCTACTTGGTGAGTGAGAACACTGTGCTAATAGCAACTTGGTCCTTGGCCTCTCCTTTCAGACTGTGTGGTGCTCAGCATACTAAGTAGTGTGGATTGAGTTATTGTTCATGGAGACGGTTTGACAAATGTCGTATTGATGTTGTTCTTGAACCGTCTCTGTACTTCAGAATGGGGAATCAATTAGAAGTGGCAACGTCTGCTTCCTGCAACCCTGTGGAAAGCATTGAGGTGTTCCTTTTTACTTCAAACATATATTTTTTTGTGCTGAGTTTGTGCTGAGTTTTATACCTTCATTTATATCCATATCAAGTGCTCATTTGGCAAAAGCCTGGATTCCTGTGATCTGTGCAATTGTTTAAAAATGTTTGGCATAATGTAATCCTTTCAATGTTCTGCATATTACCTTCCTAACTATTCCAGATCATGGTAAACTGTGGCCAACAATAATAGTTCCACTGGGGAAATGTATGAATATGTTCTTAGATTTTTTGAGCACATAATTTGCACTGTTCTTTTTCATATCTTTTTAACCTATCAAACCTATCAATTATTTTTGTAATAAATATTTTTCTCTTACTAACTTTGTCTGCTGCTCTGTAGCCATTCACAGAATATTGCCAGGTATTTTTTGTAAAGATACAAGTGGACATTCATGATATAATGTGTTTTCTAAATCCAGAGAAGAGTTATTGTGGAGGCTGACTTAAATCGTCTCTTCCCATCTCCATAGCGACATTGGAGAGCTACTCAACTATTCTGCCCAATGTTCCCATGCAAACTGGCTTCCTCACTAGTCTCTCTCTCCTTATTCTCAACAAGTGTTGATTGTAGCCTAACAAGTCACACTGATTCCCAATAAAACCACAGTCAACAAATGGCTTCTTGAAACAATTCCAGAGGAAGTGAAGATCTAAGCTGCTGCTGTTGAGCAAGGAAGGAATTCTGCACAATTAAATGTGGCTGCCCCTATGGAATGGGGGACTCTACCTCTTCTCAGTGCTAAATGTCTTATAGAAGTGTACATTTGTAAAATGAAATGTCAATTCTGTGGTCAACAGTTCACACAGACCAATGTCTATAGACAGCAGCATGTTTTTGTGATAGTTGAGTCCACCCCATTAACAGTTGCCTGGCTGCTGTCTGTCAGCTGCTGTGCCCTACTGTACCAGCAAGCTCAGTTCTGGAATTTTCCCAGCCCATTTATTTACACAGACACATGCAATACATACAGACAGATGAACAGATAGCACATCCACACAGTTCACTGAATTCAGATCATGAGGGTGGAATGAAGAATGTTATTACTGGGCTTGCTTCAGCAGAGTCTTTGACACATATTTGTAATCTGACTGTGGTGACCCCTCTGACCTAGATAACTACCGCCCAATATCCAAGCTACCTTGCCTTTCCAAAGTATTAGTCCCTGGTCAACTAGGGACCAGCTAAGAACCTTTTTATCTTCTCACTCTATTCTAAATGTCTTCTTTCATACAAAAATAGTGTATATTTATTTCAGAAACTGTGGTGGAAGACATCCTCATTTTCCAGTGAAGTAGTCGCCATCTTGTTGTCAATTTTTTGTTTGTCCCATCCCTCCTTCAATTTGATTGGTTTCTTGGTTCAAGATGTCGCCCTGAGACCACAAATGATGGCTGTGTTCCAAAATGCGTTATTGCACACCATCTAGAGCATATACGTCTGCTATTCATTACATCATTTTTTTTCATACCATTTATACTTTTTGCACTGTTCCCCATTTTGCCAGAAATCCTATTCATTCCTATGGCCATTTGCTCTGAATGGGGACATTTCAAAATGTATCCACCTTTTCATATTATAAGTTCGACACCTCAATTAAACTTTAAAATGTGTAGACTGACTCCACTTAAATAACTTCCATTCAAAGTTTTGATACTATTTAGACTTTTTAAACGTTAAGCCTTTTTAAGTTGCATGAACAAACATGGATTCTATGCCAATCAGAGGTCTGTATTAAACAGCCAATCAGAGGGCGGGATATTACAGCCAATCAGATGGCTTGATATTACAGCCAATCAGAGGACTGGATATTACAGCCAATCAGACGGCTCGATATTAAACCAAACCCAAACTATTACTCACCAAAATTTAAACAAAAAAAATCACACAGCAAATAAAAAGGAATTTCATTATTATTCCAGACCTTGGATATCCTACCACCCCCCTCTTTTCACTTGGTTGTACCTAATTCTCTCTCTTGACACAATAGTCTTGTGATTTAACTCAGTTGCGCGCCTTCTTCTGTAACACAAACTGTTTTGTATGAGTTGCAGTACAGTATGGACCAGGACCAAAATGTCACAGAAACACTCTGGCCATACTTAAGCACATTTATGAAACTAACCAAATTCCACCAAAAAGACTTATGTGTTCACGTGTGAGCTGTGCAAACTCAAAGTTAATACACTTTCCACAGCAAAGATGTTGAAAACAAACTTAAGAACACATATCAAAGTGGGTGTGTTTGCTAGCTAGCTAGCTGCCCAGTAGAGTAGATGTCTCATAGCTATCTGGTAGCCATATGTTTGGCTCTGGCTAGCATAGCAAGTTCGCTATCTTAGCTAAATATCAGTGTCATTTAGATTCAAATGGCAAATGTTAGCTAATGGATTAATTTCTGGTGCTTTAGAGTGTGTTGTGTTTGAGTCTACTCACTCCTGCTTGCATTCATTTGAAAATATATTGATTTTTTTTTTTTACATATTCTATCTCTTTCACTGCCAGTATCTCTTTCACTTAGCATGTCAACCCCATTGTTTTGGTCTGTCAGTAAACCGGCAAGAGTCAGTCCCTCTTCTGGTTGTTTTAAGTTTTACACACACACACACACACACACACACACACACACACACACACACACACACACACACACACACAACTGGAGATTCAATTTCTCAATCTCTGATTTATAACAGCAAACAATCCACAATATTCTCTTCTTTTTGAGTTACTTTTTCCATCTCTAACTCAAAGTTATATTTGGTTTCCAATTCTTGCTTTTTCTATTGTCCTGCCATTGTCCCTGCCGTGTTGGGCGGAAACCCTACTTGACCATGAAGCTCCATTGAGAGGAGCCATTTGGCTGTCAGTGAAAAGACTGGGACTGGACAGAGCCTGGGCCTCCTTGGATACCGGATACCAATGCACTGGATCGATGGTGATTGACATTGTTTAGGTCCCCTGAGCGGCCCCTGCTTTGTGAGAATCAGAGGGATTGGAATTCACCCCAGCAGTCAGGCTGAAGGGAAATACTGGCAGTGTACTGGCTTCATAATATTACAAGAGAGACAATACAATCTAATTTAATTTAAAAGTCAAGTTAGAGTGTGAAATCATCGTTAACTTCATAGAAATGTGTATTATTTTCTGTATGATGATTAGATGTTTTGTTTAGGTTGAGTTCGTAGACAGCACAGTGTTGATTTCACTGATTTAGCAGCTGTGAGACTAAGCCCTGACCTGTAGTGATCTGACATTGGTTCCTTGTTGACACTCTTGCAAAGGACAACAACTTACCAACCTCATAAGACCTTATCCAAAACACTGGATTACTGGAGGCTCCTGGGGTAGGCAGCATACTTGTGGCATTGAGAAGCATTGACTCACCTTGCATTGTGAAACCATGCATGTTTCTGTTTACCAGATTTTTCAGCATGACTTGATGATATATTATTTCAATAGAAGTCAGTCTACCATTTTCCTCAAAACATCTTGACAAAGGTGTTGTGTAGAAAATGTAACAAGGTTTTCTCCTCCAACAAGGAGAGACCTATGTTTCGACCAATGTATTTTATCTGGCCTGCCAGAATAATTTGTGCGCACTGCATAACAGGGCTGAACGAGTGTTTCAAGGTAAAGTATCTTTGAGTTGAATGCCCAGTTAAACTTTTTTAGTGGCCTCTGCAGAGGGGCGAGGTGAGGGGCCCAACTAAGCACTGTCCTCCTACTAGCAGCTGTAATCCCCGCGGCGGTGACGTCACTCAGCCTGTCTCCAAACGGGACAGAGCGCAGCAACTCTGCGGACTAGTTTGGCGTTCGCTGTGCATCCCCGGACGCAACATCCCCGTTAGCTGAACTTTCAACTGATCCCTCAACTTCGGAAACTGTGGGAAACTAAACAATGGGTACGTTTCTACTTCAAATATTTAACTTTTTACTATAACTGTCTGTCTTTTGAGTTTAAGTTTGAGACTCAACTTACATTTTACAATAACAAGTTGGCTGGATATGTTTCCATGTCTGTTGATTGTATTCGCAACAATGGCACTTTCTATGAGTAGTGCATTTATCATGTTCAAATTACTTTTCCACTCAATGTATTTTTATCTGACCCGGTTTCGTGTGTATCAGCATTAGTAGTAGTTGACCAAGTCGTGGGACGCGATTAGAGATAAGTAGGATTTCCCTGTCAGGCGCATCGCGGAATGGGCTGAGCAGTGATAGGCAATGCGACAAGCATTAACTCCTGTCTGAGAAGTACATTGAGCCACACACCGCGCTGTTGCTACATGAACAAATAAGTAGACTGCTTATTGATCACAAATCTATGTTGATAATGACAACTTTTATCAAGAGCTCGATACCTGCCTGCATTGATTTTGTACGGAGATACAATGCTTAGCAATAGTTGATTGATTGGTCAGACAAGGTAATAAAGTCTTAGGCCTACTATCAAGTTGATTGATTGGACAGACATGCCTCTGAGTGGTGGTTTCTATGGGTGTGCGTGTTGCGGTATTGATACCTGTTCACAGTGTCTTCTGTGCACTGATTAGTAAGTCACATCTGGATATACAGGTAGGCTATACAAGTAATGCATTCAGCTGTCACCGATGTTTTTGAGAGTTGAGAGTGTAGTTGTTTTTTATTTTTTTTTACTTTCGTTATTTTCTAAATAAAAACATCTATTATGGTATGACACTGTATGATGGGTCTTCTTTTTGATGGGTTGTTGAGTAGCTGGACCTCTACAACCCCCTGATGCAAACATGCCTTTGGAAAGTCAAGGATTGATAGTATACTCCCCATAAACTATGGACTCTGTAGACCTTACACCCTCCATCATTGCACTCTATCTCAGACTGGGCTTGTGCTGCCGTGTGAGGGATTGAACTGGGAGTTGTAATGGGAGAAATCCCTATGTCCTGCTCAACTCTGACTCAGTCCCAAGTGTTGGCCATCTGTGTTCCCACCCTGGGGATGCCTGGGAGGAGTGAGGAGCCAATGCCACGGATGTTCAGCGCTTCTTAAAGGATCCCAGCAGACTTATGGGCTTTGGGGCAGTAAGAGGCTGTTGGCCAGATGGGCTAGTATAGAGAAAGAGCGTTCAGCTGCCTGCATACTTTCAATTAGACTTTACAGCTTGACATTATCTTTAATATTCATAATCATATCATAATAACGCACAATCCCTCATACGTTTGGGGGGGGGACTAGAAAAATACTCTTCAGTACAGAAACTGTTGTTGTGTCCCCTTGATGGTAAACGTTGCATTGATTACTCTCTCTGCCACTGTGTTGTTAACCAGCAAGGGTCCTCTCATGAGTGAACTGATCCATGCTCCTCACAGAGATGGCTTCTAAGAAAACAAATGGAGTGGAGCTCTCACAGAAGCCTGTTGATTTGCAATGGTGCAGCTGAGGCTAGGGGAGAGAAAACTGACAGTGTGAGAATGTGTATTAGCCTTCATTAATTCCCTCTGAGGCTCCCACAGTAGCGTCTTTGTGCTCCTAATTTGGCCCCCACTCCTTTGTGCGACTTCAGTGGCTGTTAATGCAGAGGGAAGTTCACTGAATTGCAAGTTGCAGAGTAGACACCCTGTGAACTAACACATTGCGGCCCCTTATCCCGTATCTCTCTTGCTTGGTGGATATTGCCCTGCATTGCAATTGACCATTGTATATTGTCCACTTGCTAAGACTCTGTTCATATTCAAATGCTCTCTGTAGGAACCTAAAACAACAGCTCCCCCAGGAGGGATGGGAATGAGTTGGATGGAGGAAATGTAGATATTTTATCCTCTTCATTCACTTAAGCAGAACATTCAGACTAGTAATGAGCGCCCTGTAAATAGACATGTTTTGTTGCTATGTGTGAGCTTTTGTTAAATTACAGTCGTTAAGATGTGATGATTCTATCATCACGACTACACTGGAGGATCTCCTGTCGTTATTTGAATCTTCTTGTTTTGTATGAGTCAATTGGTAGGGATGTCTCACAGCTGTTTCTGGATATTTGTTGCAACCCACCCTGCAAGGAAATAAATAACGTGGAGGGCTCTGTTGCAGATTAAGACAAGAATTTGTGCATCTCTATAGAAACTGACTGCAGCCCAAAACAAACAGGATGTCTTGAAGCCAAATTTCAGGAGAACTGATGCTAGCCTCTCTGACGTTATGTAACTGATAATTGTCTGAGCTGATTTGCTGGTGGCCTCCACCTGGGGGAGGCTCCGCATTTAAGATGTTTTCCGGTGTTTCTCCGATGCGTCATTGGTTACAGTTTAACAGGGCATATGCTGAGGATGTGGAAGGATGTTTAGCTCTGACTTGACCACTGAAATTCAAAGTGAGGAGCAGCATGGAGTTAGATGTCCCCAATGTCCTGCCAACATCTACTCAGTGCAAGTCATGTGATCATCTCTCACCTGCCCATTCACCAGCCTCAGTTGCTATGCAGATTGTAGCAGATTGTGGGTCTCAGTACTATGTATGGATCTGAACTAAATAGTCCCATAAGAAATGAATTACAAAGTATACTGTAACTGAGAGAGGATCACTGTTTTGCAGTGCATGTGATGATGACATATTACTCATTCCAGTTGTGACAATGACAATTTTGTCCTGAGATAGTTCAATAGTTTTACATTAGAGAGTATATTCAGCCGAGAACTTTTTTTTGGCACTGCATGGAGTAGCTAGTGTTTCATTAGTATATACATAAGACATCCATACCATTTATGTTATTGCCTAAAAAGTTAGTTTTACAAAGCTGTTTTAAAGATGTTCTGTAAGGAGAGAGGGGGAAAGTTGCTTTGGGGAAAGTTACAAGCCTGTCAATTTCTCTTTTGTAGAGACAATTGAATTATATGCCGGTTAACATTTAGGGCTGTCTTGTGACTCCTAGAGTTAAGACTAATCAAATACAGCAAATTATGGACTTGACTCCATAACAGTTCCTCTCTGTTCCATGCAGAGCCAGACCTTGATAAACCAAGGAGAAGAGGAAAATTGTTTTCCCCCCATGGAAACTCTTGAACCGTCTACGCAAAAATACTTTCCCCCACTGTTTACAGACAGTTTTGTACAGGACACACAACACAATGCTCTTCTGGAAAAAGTGACTCAACATTGACTTTAGGAGTAATCTGAGAAAGAGAGAAGCCATCACCAGAATAAATAATGTGATTTCAAAACTCTTATTTGATTAAACATCTCATGGGTGTTGTTCTGTTTGATTTGATTTGCTTATCTTTATTACTCATGGTTTATGGGTGAGCCTGGTCCTGACATCATTTGTGTTAAATGATGCACACTCCATGGAGCCTCCATTGCATACTGATGGACTGTAATTTCAACACATCATTTCCCACATATACACCAACAGGGGAGACATTTTGTTGTCACTACCATGTCGAAACTGCTTGACGAATGTGGCTGTGAAACATGAGTAGTAGCGTTCCGTATGTTGTTTGAAATCTACTCTGTGGTCTTTATGCACCATCTGCGCTGTAGGATGTCTGGAGAGTGTCAGAGATTGTTTTGGTCCCACTCAAGTGGCACTCTGTGGCAGAGAGAGGTTGTACAGTACAGACAGGCCTGTGCTGTGACCCTGCATCCTGATCTGGAGGAGAGGAAAGGGCCATGACTGTGGATGTCATGCCAATAGAAGAATGTTTTTACTCTCAGAATCAGCGACTTGTCAACTGATGCCTGAGCAATAACAAAGAGGGTGAGATAATGTTTCCCGTGCTTTGAGTTTACTCAAGGTGATCTTCGCTGAGGTCATGTGTAGGAGAGCACAGCTGTTCCCAAGTGCACTCTACTCTACATGATGAAAGAGGAACAAAGGACAGCATGAATAATTGCAGAGATATATTATGTAGATAGATTGTTTGATCTATGCTATTGGTGCTCTAATGGTTTGACTTGCCTGAAATTCTCACATTTGACCTATTTCACTCCATCACCTGTGTGACAATTGTTTAATGAGAAGTGGTGATGTAACAGCACATGTACTGAACCACTGATTCAACCATGTGTTTTTGAAGTTCTGTCAACCACAATATTGCCCTCTTTTCTCTACATATGTTCTACCTCTGTAATCATTCCCAAATGTCAGTCTCAGTGTTCTTTCTATATGGGTTTACAGCCATTAGATATGCTGCATATCCACAGTAATGAGTAATGAGAAGTATTTGTTGTCATAATTGAATGATTTCTGGGCCTCCCTCCATTTGGCAGAAGATCTGACTAACTCTCTTTGGCAATTAAGCTGCAGATGAGGCCCATCCTCTTAGAGAATCCCTGTAGTGCCAAAGTGAAACCACTTAGCCCAATCAAAAGACCTCTGCTATTTTATAACATTTTTTCTCTCTTCTCCACTGTGCTCCCCCTCATACCTCCTTCCCACCTCTCCTGCTGTCTTCCTCCCTCCTCTCCTATTTTCCTCTCTTCTCTTCTCTCCACTTCTCCACACCTCTCCTGTCCACTCCTCTCTGTCTTCACTGCTCTGACGGTTCATTGCCCGCCACCAACATTATGGCTCAGTCCAAGCGCTCATGTTAATTTGTTGAGTTTAATAAGTCCTTGGATCACAAAGAGGGCCATTGTGTATTGTGATATGAAATGATAGGAATACGAGTTCCTGAGTGGGAATGCTTGCTCAAGCATGGCCCGCCCCCCTCACTTTTATTAAGGGCCTATTCACTGTCCCACAGTAGGGGGGTTTCAGCAGCCTGACCTCACAGTTCACCCTTGTTAGAGAATTGTCACATTACCACATGGTGGAAACAGGATGAAATTTGAATAACTAAAAATGTCCCGGATATGGAAATGAGTGCAGCCTCCCATATTTTCTGAGAGCTGAACACTTGTTCAGTATTAAAACAGTCAGTAATTCTAAAGCCACGCCTTGAGGAGTTTTTGTTGGGCTTGTTTCCAGGGCTTTTAAGCCACTGCAATAATCTATGCTGTTTCTTTGTCAGCCAAATGTCCTGAATCACAGTTAATGTAACTGAACGTCAACTGTGCAACCTAGCCTACAGAAAACTCATCAAACATTTTGATCAATTAGAAAACTAACATGGAAATCCTAATTAATTTGAACAATCTTATAAGTGCTGATAATTTTCCTTATAACATAGACAAGCTGTTTGTCTGAAAGTGGCTTCAGATACTCTGCATGTTTGCAATGCTGCTAGCTGAGGGGATAGGGGATATTTGTCATCCCCGTCTGTGGAAAAACAGTCTGTGTCAACGGTATTGTTCAGCACAGAATGTGTGTTCCACACAAACATCCAGAAGGCCTGGGTGAAATAATGGATTGGACAAGCAAGCAGAGAGACACAGACCCACTGCTGATGTGTATTCACACCCTCATTGAACAGGCACTGAACTGCATGCTCTGTTGCCACCCAATTCAAATTACACAGCATTGGCGAGACACATTTTCCATGACACCAAAACACCATTTACCTTTGGATACACTCTCTCCGTGTAACACAACAGGACGATATCGATTAGACACAGATCAATATCTTTTTCCATGTTGACCCATTTCTATCGCCAAGCTTTAGTAAGCAAACAAACAGATCATAAAGACTAAAAAGTGTTGCTTGATGAAATTGCTCCATATGATACCCAGTTGGCACTGCCAGGGGGTAGAGGCAGGACTTGCAACATCATTATGCCCTGGGCAGCTGAGGCCATGCCTCTCCCACTAGGCCAGGATCTGGGCTAGAGGATTAGAGTAGGTCAGAGGGTGAGATGGGGGCAGCAAGGATGGTGCAATTAACAAGATAAAGACTTTCTTTATATTTTTTATCTTAACACTTGGGAGCAATTGTCTCTCCATGATATAACCTCAGAGCAACATGCTACAGTATGTCATCTTATGTGTGTACTGTACAGGGCAGAGAAAGGCAGATAATTCAATTAGGACTAAGTGGAAGAGACCCAATCTTTCACCTAATATTTGAACATGAGCCTGAAAAGGATCACTGCCAAGCACTTTATGGGGAGTTCACTGCCAGCAATGAGCTGTCATCAAGAATAGCTCACCTTGACTTGAGGAAAGGGGAAACATTAGAACAATTTCTCTTCCAGCATACCGTGGTTCATGTCTAGTATTATTGCTTGAACCTTTTCTATTTTCTAGTCTTGATCTGTTTAGCTTTCAATTGGTGCAGTTCAAGTTGACCGCAGGATCTTTGGCATCTTCCCCCCTTATGATGGAGAAAGTTTCTATTTAGTTTTAGTTTGGCTGGTAGAGCAGCAGAGGAATTAAAGTGAGTATATAAGTTGTTGATGCTGCAAACTAATCCCCTGCAAGGTCGTCTGCAGAGCGGCCCGAGAATACACTCAGAATACATTAGGCTGCTTTTGAACTGTGGGAGTGTAGTGGAAGACTGTAGGATTGAGCTGTTGGCTATGTGCCCACGGAGCATATTCAACCTTCCACAGATAGCTCTTTGTCCTCTGGCTCCTTTTACACTGCTGCTAAACAACCATAAGACAAAGGCATCTGGGCTTCCCCACTGCACCAATGAGAAGTTTTCAACACATGAAGAGCCATGCTGGACAGCCTCAAACCATTCACATGCATCCAAAAGGCTACACTCAAGATGTATCGAGTAGACTTTTAAATGCAAACCCTAGTAACCTTCTCCCTCTCCAACATTCTCTTGGCCCCTTAAGGTCTTCATGAAAAGAACTCCTGTTGAAGATCTGGTATGGCCTCAACAAGCCCACAGACACAAGTGTCTGGTGGTGTAAACCTGTGACACAGCTGTGTGTATGGATGGTGATCATGGAACTCTCATGGAATTTGCTTGTGTTAATGGGGCCATCTTAAATGCCCTTGAATACTGTTGTCTGGTTACACACTCACAAAAAGAGAAGTTTCATTGAGGTCGAACAACAGAGAATAATATTTTAAATGCTCATGCTAGTAAATACAATCCAGCATGTCATCTTTAGTACCGTCTATAACCTATTCCAGACAGCAGCAGCTGTAAAAATGATGATAATTAGACTAACTTATATGCTGTTATAACTATAACTATACAGCTACATAACTGTAACTAATATAGCTATTTCTGTTCAGACCATTTTTAGTGACAAGTTGGTTACAAAGGCCATTGTGTTATTGCTCATTTGTCATGGTGGCTTTTGGATTCAGAGTATTCTTAGCACATCTTCGATGTTACATAATTTGTACATGACTCATCTTCTCCCAGATCAGGGTGATTCAAATGCATGTGACTCTCTCAAACCAGTGTCTTAGGGCATTGACCATGTTGGCCACACTGTTCAGCTCCCATGATCCTCCAGTGTAATGAGGTTTCCAAGAGAAACTGACATTGTCTACCTTGCATCCTCCTGAGAGGGACTTAATAGGCATGAAAGGCCTCTGCCAAGCAGATGAAAATATCTGGAATAGCTGAGTATTTTTCCGGATAAAGCGACAGCTGCAGGAAACCCAGTAGCTTGCGTGTCAAGGGAGTGTTTTTCCTGCATTGACTGTTTGGGAATTGAGAAAGTGAATAAAGTTTGAAAAGAAAATACTTTCTACCCCACTCACGGACTGTGTGTAGATTGATAACTGACGTTTGAAAATGCTCTCAACACAAACATAAGAAATGTTTGAAAGATGGACATGAGCTGGTATGATATTATTAATTAATAATTAGCCAAAATATAGCTTTGCTTGTGTTTAGCATCCGCTGTGTACTTAAGGGTACAACATAAGCCAAGGCTTTTGTATAATTTGTGAGGAAATGAGAAGGTAAGGCGGTGGGAACACTGCAAAGCCCTCGACTGAGAGAATATCAATGAGCAGGAGCTTGAGGGGAGAGGAAATCCCAGATGTTCCTGTCTGAGAAATAACTTGACCCCCTAACTATGCACAAAAGACCAGGGAAGAGGAGTGAGCGATACTGTTTGATATTTACACTGCTGTGAGGTCTCATAAGTCATTTTAACGTTTGACCTCGACTGTATGAAAAACTAATTGCTAGAACAATAGAGTGGCCACAGCTGAGATGGGAGAATAATGTGGTGAAGGAGGTAGAACATCTGGAACCTAGAGAAAAACGAGCTTCCTGCTTCACTGTTACCCTCACCGAGTTGGGACCACTTAATAGAGCTTTGTAGAACCTTACTGGGAATGGTGGACATTATTACGCAGATGTTCTTGAGTAGTGTGATTCAGTGTTTCCCTTCTCCCTGTGCCATACTTGCTGCTTTATGAATAGTCTGAGACTTCCAGTGTGTGTTTATCATCTACTTGGCATAACTCGCCGTCTATGTTCAAAGCTGGTTTGATTTAAGCTAAACCAAAGCCATTTTAAGTCTGCTGGCCAGCCGTTTACTTTCTGAAAACATAATAACAAATATGTTTTTTGTTGCTTTGTTTTTTATCTGTGGATCAAGACTTGGCAGTAGAATTAAGGGGATGTCTCGGTGTGTTATTGGTGTGTGGTTCATGATGGGGTTGAATGTAATGAGGAATAACACGGCTTCAGGACACATTAAAGTATGCACTGTCAGAGCCATGAGCTGGGTTAATTTTAGGTTGCTGTTCAATAGTGGGAGTAATCCCATTTTATGGAGTGGAAGGAGGACACTAGGAATTCAGTTTTGGATACACTATTGTCTGAAGTGATGTCCATCCTTTCATAAAGCCATGTTTTAAACAAGCACCTTGATAGCTCTGAACATACTTAAGTGTTCATGGTTGTGGATAGGATGGTCCTCTGCCATGTTATGTTAAGGATAAGGATGTTATAATTCTATATGGGTTAGCATGAGAGGTTTAGAGGTATGGGCTGATGAGAGCAGAACTGGGTCATCCACGGTCTCTCAACTGAGTTACACCTACTGTACGTTAATGGTAGACAAGCAAGGCATTACAGCCTTGTCTATGTCAGCTGTCACTGCTATCTCTTCCTCTAGTTTTGTAGAATACAGATAGAATAACGGCATGACCTACTCTCTTACAGGTCAATGTAATAATCAAATTCTTTATCAAACAGATACATTTCAAGCTCCACTTCATGACACCAGTGTCACAGTACTACCTCTTAGATAGAATGACATGAGACATGTTAATTAAGTGGGCAACACACCGCATGCTGTCCCCTAACAGACTCCAGAGTCTCCTGTGGTCAGCACATCTGTGCAGGGTGGAAATGCCAAGTTCAGGTTGCAGGGCTAGTCTTTGTCCTTTCAGGATCCAGCTCCAGGATGTAGCCAGGGCCCACAGCTAACCCAGAGGAGTGCATGCCAGGACAAAGGCATTAAAGCGAGCTGCCTGTCGGCTGCTCTGTTGTCATAGCTCTGCCGATGAATCCTGACACTTTCTTTAGCTGGCTGGCCTGTGGAGAGGCCAGGTTAAGGCTGAATAGAGGAGGAGGTCCCTCATGCTAAAGAGGGCTGAGAGCTCAGAGCTGGAGGACTAGAAGAGGGTAAACTGTGGGGTCAGGGGTTAGAGGTTGGCAGCGTGAGGTTGGAGACAATGGGGCTGCCAATGCATAGCATCAGAGAAAGAGCTCCCAGCAGCTGGGAGAGAGAAGAGTGGTGGGAGGGGGATGGGAGGTGGTCATGGGAAGCCCCCAAGATTAGCCTGAGAGTCTCGTCTCCACGTCTCTGTTTTTCATTATGTCTCCATTGTGTGTGTGTGTGTGTGTGTGTGTGTGTGTGTGTGTGCTTGCGTTAAAGTCTGTGCCCTGTGTCTGTGCCCTGTGTGACAAGACCTCCTCAAACATAATGCTATTCACAATAACAGCAGCTGTAGTGTGGAAACTTCTTGGAAGTGATTCTAGCCTCATTAGAAACTAGACCTGAAGATACCTTCTTTCTGTTAATAAATCAATACATCATCGGCGTATATTTCCCACCCAATTCAGAACATGAAAGATTGGATGTGTCCATGCTTACCTCAATGGGTTTCACACCACCATTAAACCCCAATGAAGAACATGCTTACTTAGTGCAACAGAATGATTGTACAGTATTATCCCTGCTGTCACTCATAGCTAATGAGGGACCAACTAATTAAATTCAATCACTTTTCTAATGAATTCTATAGGAGCAGCTGTTCTTACTAATGAATATTCATTGTGTATGACACAGTTGATTTCTCAGGTCTTAGGTTATTCACATGGCTGGGTAACAATGTCATGTTTGTGTCTCTCTTTGCCTGAAGGACATTCAGCTGTACTGAGACGTGAGAAAGCAGAAAAAAGGGCAGGAAAACCACAGACAAGTATTCAAGGGTCCACTAATACAGTATTCACATTTATAATGCAAATGGTCAGTCACTTCTATTGTTAAGTCTATTGTTAAGTACTGCAATTGTGTCATTCAGGAAAATATGATACAAGTAGCAGGACACAAACACATTTCAATTAACCTTATGCTGAGCTAAATATAAAAAGGCTTATGATGATGGACATTGTATTTAAAAGATTACGTTTACTGAGGTGAGATTGTATTTTATCCTTGATACAGTCCAGCTCCATTGAACCGCATACATTTCAGATGGGCTCAATGGGTGTTCTATGATAGATCAGTTGGACAAGTGGGTGCAATCTCAGTTTGTGGCCATTATCGTTTGTCATCACAGAGAGCTTCATTATCAGGGCTGTGATGTGTGAATGTGCTCCTCTCTCCAGAGAGATAGAGTGTGAAGGGGACAGATTGAGTCAGATTAGAGGGATATCTACTCCCCAGGGGATGGGACTGTGATTACAAGTTTCATTCCCTGCAAAAGGGGAGCAGTCTTAAAATGTAGGGGGTTGTTACCTGTCATGCTAATGTCTTTAAGGGCAAGAGCCATTGCTGTATGTACGCATAGACATTATGTTATTTTTGTATATGAAGTACAGTTGTTTGTTATTGATGAGTAGAGACAGTGAGGACTTCATCAGTTACTTTTAAGAGTACAGTAAGTGTAAGGAAATCCATTGCCTTTTCTCCACTCTAAATGATTCCCAGACATTTCTGGAGAGATGGAATATACTAGGCAAAGAAAGGAACCAATGCTCGCCTGTGGAGTGGAAAGTGTCATTCCTAATGCTCTTTAAGTGTGTTCTTTAATTCCAGAAGAATTATTGAATGAGCTGCATTTACCCATGTGAGCAATAGAGACGTGCTTTGCCTTGATTTATAACCTACATTTTTCTAGTAGCCCATATTTTCTTGGGAGACTTGAGTCTCGATGTTTAGAGTTCTGTAAAAACTATACCGACACATACTGTACACCAAAAGTATTTAAGTAGTATGGTCTAATGTCATCTAAACTGGGTCTTGGAGTGATACTTGCATACCTCTAGGCATACTTATTGACATCATAAGTATGGTTTACCACAAAGTCTCAGGAGCCTTATCCAGACCAAAGGCACAAGTTAAATATCCCTCTTTTTACTTGGAGAAGAGAATAGAAAGTAGGTCAGTCTTATGTTCCACTGAAGAATGGCAAGGAGCCCATGGACTTAAAAACAGCCAAGATAAAATCTTTCTGTCTGGAAACAACTGTATTAGTCCAAAGCTCTATGTAATATCTCTCTCAAAGGGATGTTTCCATATACAATTCTGCCCTAGCCTTGCTCTCCTGGCTCCAGGTGCAGACACTGAAGGACTTTATACGTAGGTTCATCTTCCCATCAGTGTTCTGCCCAACCAATGCTCCCCAAGCATGGTGGCAGTTTCCAAGGTGGATCAGGAAGCAAGGTAATATGAAGCATCTGGGCTCCTCTCTCCCCCTGCTCACTGCTCGACACTGCCGCCAATCCCACTGCCGCTGTGGAGATGCCAGCACTGGGGGTGTGAAGTCACATGAGGGGAAACATGGCTGCCAGGCATCCTCAAGTGTGGCTCCTCTTCCAGAACCACAACGACAGCAACACAAACATGCAATTAGGGAAGAGCTGAGTCAGAGGTCCAGGGGTTTCTTTGGTCAAACACTAGCAATTACACTTGGGAGGGAGTTTCTACCAGAGGGACCACTATGTGAGATGTTTAGAGTCTCTTTAGAAGACATGAGGTTTGAAAGAGAATAGTAGCTAAGGTTTTTACTCTGAAACCAGCCAATGAGTGGAATGGGTGGAACTAACTTCCTCCTGGCAAGTTGACGGACTCTTAAGGCAACATGTTGGTATGCGTGAAGACTCACATGGGCCACACAATGACCCCATGGTTTGTTTCAAGAGGTTGTAGTCCAAGATAATATATCAAACGGTGGCCTCTCAAGTGCTCTCTTCAACATTTGAAGGAGCGTTTGTGTGTATTCCATGGGTTTTTGATCAACATTCAAAGGCTGCCGTTATGAGGCGTAAACAACATTAAGTTACTAAACTAAAGCAAATTTTGTCATGGATCTGTGATCTTTCAGTAAATTGGGAAATGTAGTTATATTAACCGTGTTGCATACATTCTCCTCATGAAGCATGACTTCAGTCCCAATTCAATGTGTTTATACGACTTTCTCTGCAATCCATTCATTGACTTAGTAATTGTAGTTTACAATGTGGTTGACTGAAAGACTTTATCAAATCAGTTGCTACAGCCTATCACTTTTAAACTCCAATAGTTTTCATGAAGGGAGAGATAAACAGTGTTTCAAACTATAATTGTATTTCTATTATGGCTATCAGCAAACCGTACATTTTTCTAAGCCCATTGCCTTCAGTCTGACATGGCAAAAGAGAAGTAATAGGCTCATTACTGCAAATAAGCCCACTGTGGTTTCCTCCTCTCTACATGTATTTCTCTATAATGAATGAGGACAGTTATTCTTTAATGGCATATCCAGTTTTTCAGCAATAAAAAAGAAGGAATTTCCTCAGAGGAGGTAAGTTCAAGGGCTAAAGACATGCATTGCATCAGGGCATTGTAAGAAAGGCTGGACAGCATTAGCTACTCCTGGGGTTAGTTGGAAGCATAGGACTTGACTCTGTGTTCCTACTGAACACGGCTCACCCTGACCTCTACAAAGTCTGCTTGACTTAAAACCAGGACATTTTTCTCAGATGTTGTCAAACATGGACCTACATGCTCTGCAAACTACTTCTCAGTTACTGCAAAGGCTAATGTAAAGCTAAACTTATTTCAATCATTGGATTTCAACTGCTTTTGTTCTTGTTTAGCCACATACTGCAAATGGGTCAACAAACAAGAGAATGGACTTGCATAATGGACAATTAATGTGGACCAGTGCTTTCATGAACAAATCAATGGCATGGTGCAGCATGCCAACCATAACATAAAAATGTAGAGCATATTGACTTATGAAGTACTTTTTCACAAAGTGGGTCAACACGGTCTATTGTGCAGTTCACAGGTTGTTACACGCTTAATTGTCACCAAGCTACAGTAAGCTTGCTTTATGGTACAGTACAGGTCAAATCCACCAAAGTATTTTCCAAATTTTGTTTAATTTCTCCCTGTCAGATGCAGGACACAGGATGTTCCAATTTTTTCTTTTTCTTAATTAACGTTTTATGAAAACATCCTCTGGGATGATAGGGTGACTTCACTGCCTTAACCTCTCCCAAACATGAATTCCCCCAGCCAGTAATTTGATGTGATATCCCCCCCTTCTTGACCCAATCTCCACTCCTCGGTAGCAGGAGGCAGGAGCTGGCCCTGTGAGGGTGATGTCTCTGCTGTTGTTAGTGTGTAGCCTGTATGAATGGTGCTGGGGCTCAGGCTTGGCTCCATGAGAAACTCTTTCCTCTGTATGGGCCACAGGCAGGGCGCAGGTCTTCACGGGTGAGTGAGCATTCAGAGACCATTCAGGCCCAGTCTCACGCCATAATGACTGACCCACAATGGTGCTCCCTGCATTGGACTGGGCTTTATCATCATTCAGATTGTGTCCTTGACAAGAGGGCTGGCACACAGTCTTAACACTGGGATTGAGCATGCAGGGCTCATGCTGACGCCCTGCTTTGTCACCTAGGAGTGGCTGATGTTCTCACAGCCATTCAGCCAATCAGGGTGTTTTAGCCGAGGCTTTGTGACTCCACTGTTTATGGTTGTATGTTTCAGGGGGAGCTCAGTTCTTTTGGCAGTGTTGAGGTTGTTTCCACATAAAGCTATGCCTGTAGCCTGAAAAGCCCCTCAACAAGATCAACAAAGCATACATCGATCTTAGCTAATGTCATATTCATGAACTTTAACTTTTAAACCTATGCATTATAATATCTTGGCCCCTCAGACCACTGCTAAAGGTCATTGACTGCCTTTGAATTTCCTCTGAAGTCCTCATATGTTTCGGGGGTTTGACTACAATGAAAATAGAGAGCTGTGGTTTGAGTGTGGAATGTGAGACGGAGGGAGTTATTGTTATGAATCTTGTCGTTACAGAAAAGTGCAATAACCTTGAGGGTTTTTTCTCGCCTTCACTTCCAAGAACTTTACTATGTAAACTACAGTACAGTCGTGTTAATAATGTGATATCTTCAACAGCTGTCAGATATTTGAATTTATTTAATGCAACTGCAATTTAACAAAGAAATCTGTGGCTTCATAACATTTCATATTTATGATGGTTTATGCTAAAACAACAGTGAACCGCTGATGGACAGAATAACACAATGCCTTATTAGGCCCGGGAGAGACAGAGCGGGAAGAAGAGGAATTCACAAAGGCATGATATCTCCTAAGGACTAGCCAACGCAATGAGAAGAGCTGAATGCTGACTATCAATAAGGTTGACATGACTGTCATCCTCACTCATGGGTTCACTCCTCAGTTCTCACAATCCATTTAATTGGATAATTACAAGGTTCACCATAATACTAAAGCCTCGCTTATATCAATTAGTATCAATCATCTCCAAATCACTACAGAGGTAAATCTGCATGTTCTGCACATGTTCTGTAGCCTACGATACAAGTAATTACCAGCAATTCAAATTATTATTATTTTTTTTTTTTGCTTTACTTGGTGACTACTTTTTCAGGGGATGTTTCTGATGTTTTATAGGGATGACAAAAAAAAAGCTTGCAGATTTGCTCAGCGTTTGTTGTTGTGAGATCCCTGCTAAGTTCACTTCCCTGACCCCTGAGGCTCCTCTCCCCTGCTGGTCTGTGGTCTCACATCCGTGAGAAGACCCCACTCTAGTACCACTCCAGCAGTGCTCCTCCTGCAGGGCTCCCCACTGAAAGCCCATTCTCTCATTAGCATTCCTCAGGAGTCTCCCCAGCCTGCCTCAGCCAAACAAACACAGCCAAGGCTACTCTCTCTCTCTCTGTGTCTGTCTCTGTCTGATTCTCTCTCTCTCTCTCTCTCTCTCTCACACACACACACACACATACATTCTCTCTCTTTCTGTCTCTCTCTCTCTCTCTCTCTCTCTCTCTCTCTCTCTCTCACACACACACACACACTCTCTCTCTCTTTTTCTCTCTCTTACACTTTCCCCATTGCCCCCTTTTTCTCTTTCTTTCTCTTGCCCCCTCCCCCCTCTTAATCTACCTCTTTTTCTTCATGTTTCTTTCTAGCATTCTCATAATCTTTCTCTCTCATTCTCGGTCCCTCTTTCCTCTGTCACTTGTCCAAACAAAGGGGACACTCCTTTTTCTT